>NC_141768.1:48120828-48427971 GCF_051362555.1 Lingula anatina
TTTGTAAATAAAGCACATGGAATTGGGTGTGGGACAACCTTTTTGGCCAATGTTGTATTTTTATGTCTAATAAGGATCACTTGCACCAATAGTTAGAATAATGGGGGAGTTATGTATTAGCGTTGTTCACATAGAGTAGGCAAGTAGGTCTATTCATAATTATTTCACCGTCCAAAGAGAGATGAAGGTGACTAAGGTGGTTCATTGTCTCCATAATCGAATATTCTGGCTCTTCAGTCTAGCTTGACAGAAAACTGTTAGCTCACATTGTAACTGAACTCACTGTAAAATGTACCAATCTCAGTATTAACATTAGAAATGGATTCTACAATCCCTAAAACATAAGAAAAGACATATGACACACTACAGTACCTGAAGTTGTTGTTTTGGCTGCCATTTTGAAAATTACCTACCTAAATAATTTTTGTAGAAAAATGATTATCATATTTGTATTAAGCATAAAATTTCGCCTCGAAAAACAGCTGTTATGGAAAAAATTTTAGATGTACCCTACCTTAATATTGTCATCTTTGTCAACTTTCACAGAGAGTTCGATGAGCTGAGGGATTTGTCATCCTCGTTGTGTCTCGTTCCCTTATACCGTGTGAGAAGAGACAATTAACTGCTTCGTGCTGCCAGTCTCGAAGTTTACTTCAATCTGCTTTCTGGGGCTCTCTTAGTTTGCTTGATTGCACTACCAATCACTGCTTAAAGGGATAATAATTCTTCGTATCAGATCTATATTTCACAATAAAAACAATGTGAATAACTCTAGAAATATAATATATTTTGTTTTACCACAAAAACGGCAGTTATAGCTATTATTCTGATATCTGAGCTTGTCTTTAGACCACGTGACCTCCATTGATGGCTATACTCTGTTAAAATCTCTTAAGATTTTAAGATCTTCTTAAGAGATTTTAACAAAAAAACAAACTTTTTAGAAAAAACCAGGGACTAACTCTGAATGTAAAAATGGATTCATTAACCATTGTTAAGTATGGGAAAATTGTTGTTTACTCCAGGAAAATTCATTTTTTTTTTGGCCAAAACGAAGAGTTATTATCGCTTTACTCTCCGAATTTTTTCAGGGTGTTGATCTTTCTCACCTTAGGGTGATTGAACACCTTTATTGTTTTAAAAATTGATAAATTGTCGGTAGTTAGGCAATGACTTTTCATGTTGGCCTTATTAAAATCACCAAGAACAATGATTAGCAAGTAAGGGTCAGAGGAAAGGCAATTTAAGCTATTATAATATTGTGCCTATATGTAATTAGGCTCACTCGCTCCAATAGTTAGAATACACGTGTATTAACGTGGCCCAGAAAGAGTTAGACAGGTATTCATAATTATTTCAACGTCCGAAGAAAGGGTAATTTGCTTTCATATATATTATTTAGGTGACAGATTTTCGACAGCTATGTGGACTTCTAAGATAGTCAAATACATGGCCCTGTCAACCCTTTTGATTGGTTCTGTGTGGCAGATTCTATGGATAAAACAAATGATGAGTAAGTCTTCTTTACTGAACTTTATCGCTGTCAAAGAAGCCAGTCAGCAAAACCCGACAAGATCGCCTCCTAGGATTGGCACCGAGTACGATGACTTGCCAGAGTCCGTAGAGTTCACATTGGAGCTTAGGTACGCAGTTGTCCGACCGAGGAATAACAGTCTGACAACTGGGAAGCGTTTTGTGTATCTCATTGAAGGTCCAACGAAGGGCATCATCGAAGGATTAGAAGAAACAAAGGAACGCGACGTCATTTGGATGACGTTTTCAGATAGGTCGGGAGAAATATACGCCCCGAATACGTCTGTTGGTTCCGGTAGAAGTGCTCTTCTTCAGCACGCGGTGAATTTAGCGGCCCAAATGAAAGACGGGGGTTATCTCTACTATATATTCATGGACGACGACGACTTGAAGCTATCGCTTCGTACTGATGGACAGGTCAATTGGAAACCTTGGCCCAATATGGCTGCAAATCCCTTTCAGCGGTTCGAGGAGTTTCTTATGTATTACCAACCTGCTGTGGGTTACGTACGTTACCGAGACATGGTTAGACAATTTGTCAATGAAAACCAACCCGTAAACTTGAACTGGGATTTTGATGAGTGTTTCAACGCTTTCCACAGAGATACCCTGTCGTTCCTCATACCGTATGATATGCACCTAGACTATGAATCCTGGTTTCATGGTGCCTGGATGACTCGTCAGTTGATCTCGATGTTGTATCATGGTTATTGCATTCAGTGCAACTCACTCCACGTCACAAATCGTGTATCACACAAAACTGTTTCGCGTTCGACTGGAAAATACAAGGCTCATTTTAATTACGAAATGCCGCGGAACTACATTTTGTCAGCTTTGCTGGTGGAAATAAAAGCCACCCCAGCCAAAACCAACCCGTTAATCGAGGCTGTTTTGAAAGGAACATCTTCGCGCCAAAGATCAGGTACTCTACAGCCGCGTCCAAAGGTCAAAATTCCAGGGGAACCAAAACGAAAAGGTGACCATTCGAAAAGGTGGCCTTAAATATTGGGACCATACCCATCCCATGATTCAAAAGAAATTAACTTAGTTGCAGAAACCCGAAATACGCAAAATCCTCGGGTTAGATAGCCGTCGTCTGCAAACTTTCAAACCCAGCACTTTGTACTGTGTCGCACCAAATGAATTCTCGCTGTTTATTGGACAATGACAATGTTTAATATCTTGATTTTCTAACGCATTTCAGCATTGGTTTTCCTTAAAAATATTTAGTTGATCGATATAAATGCATATTTAACGAAATTTATTAATCCGAAAAAAAAGATCAACACTGTTTTCTAACTAGAGGATCAGAGAGGTGATACCGCCTCCGGATATTGTACCACCAGCTGGAGTAAGCGCATTCGTATGGAAAACCCCCCAAAAAAGGGACACCACCTCCAGTCTTGTGCTTAACAAGCTCTATAAAATGCAATCAACAAGAGTGATCAAAATATGTAAAAAATGCAAAAAAATGCAAAAAAAAAAACAACTAAAAATGGTCCAATCATGCAGATTTTTTCCTAACATTGATCACTCCTGTGATTTTTTAGACAATAGACCTATTGTTTTTCCTTGAAATGTGTTATCATTGTTGCATTTGTAGTATGGGGGCAACACTATGGGTATATCTCTGCTAGTTTTTAAAGATATGAGGGTCAAGAAAATATGCAATATTCAGTTCTTGGTGAAAAAGTAGGTCAAAAGTTAATTTCAAGGTCACAGTATATGTATGCTCAAGGTCATAGATAGATTGCCAGTATATGACTATACCTGAAGCTGACAAACGATAATTAATTACCCCCTAGCAGCTTCAGTAGGCGTGACAGACATCTAAGCCGCTTAAATTGATTGCAATTTAGCGAGAATCCCCTCAGAGATAGACTGATCCACAGTTAATACGATAGTGTCTGGGAATGGTACCATAGTTTGGGTATGCAATATAAATGTGAAATCGTATTTGGTTTTGCATGACGTGTAATCTGTTATACATAATCACATGTCAGCTCAGTTAATTCATTAAATGGTTATAAAATAAAACAGGACTAATATGCCCCCAAACACCAAGGTCTTGAAGCCTGCCCCTATGGTATTTGAAGCGGACGTTGGCCGCAGTACCTTGGAGGCGAACTGACATTCTGCTGAATCGATGTCATCCAAACACAAAATGTGCCTCAGTGCGCTGGAAATTAAATAAATGTATTTTTTTAATTATAGTAAGGAGCTAAAAGATTGCATTGACTTTCGTTAAATATCAAAAATAATTAAATAATGACCTGTTTAAGACCTGCAAAGCGTTTCTTTTTCTTCATTGTTTTAATCGGCTCGCTTTACCTTGGGTCATCGGTGCAGTCACATTCGAAACCAAGTTCTTCTAAACGTTTTTTAAGGAGAGGAATGCTTCCATTGTTACACGTTTCCCTGAAATATATTAATGGCTTAATACATTTTACGTTTTCGATGAGCTGAGTATGTTTAACACAAAAAGGAAAAACATGTTAATGCCTCCTTTGTATAGTTTTTGAAAAAGTTATTTATGAAAATTTGAGTAATGGTATACCAATACGTACTTGTGCGTTTTCCCAACATCATGGAATACCATGAGCTGAAATCGCGTGACTTTCGCCTTCGGAAAGTTTGGAAGTTCAAAAAGGTTGAAATAGCTGTAAAATAGAGTACTGGGGTAATTTCATGTTTCATGATGCCTTCTGATCATGTTGATAAGTGTCTTTCAGCTTCAGTGGAAAGCTTTGGTAAACCTTGGATATCTTTTAAATACATTGTATTACTGAAATAAAAAGGGGCTTTTAATTATTACCATCCAACGTCTTTTCTAAGAAAAGAATACTAAAAGAAATATTTACTGTAGTGTTTTAATGTCTGCTTTGAATCCATGTTATTACACGTGTACCAGTTAGATAAATTGTTGGTAGTACCTTGTTTCGTTGAAGGCCACATTGGTTCCTGCAGTTGTTCCATTGAGGATCATTTGAATTACCCCAGTGCTTACCTCTGCAAACTTTCGGTAAAATATGCAAATTATCCCCATAAACATAATGATATGATCTTAGTGTTCCCAACTGTCTAATAGTGGGAGTATTTATAAATAAAACATAATAAAGTTCAATGAAAAAATATGCGTAGAATATCATAAGGAAAAATGTATGTTTAGATGGTCCACACTGAAAAAATGATAGGTCAAATTATGCGTTACTTCTGTTGGGAGCAACTTTTTCATTAAATGGTTTCTGGTCAGAATTAATCACATTGCAATTTCAGAATAAAAATTAACCCTGGAACCGAAGATAAGGTAGACCTATATTTGTAGGCCTACTGATTCATCTTTTTACCTATCAAAACATCGATAAAGAAAGAATCAGTTATCGACGGCAATATAAAACTTATTTTTAAACTACATTTTCTTTTATCAAAATTCCGCAAAAATGAGAGATTAAAAGAAAAGACCTGTTTTTCTGTAGCTGAAACCAAAACCTCTCACCGCTTTCGACACGGCTGTCCACATTCCGCCATATTGGCCCTGGAACATGGGACAGTCCTCTTCCAGCGGACAGCTGTCAAAGTTGATGCCTGGCTCCGCCTCCTGACCACACCAGGCGAACACGTGATTACCCAGGTAGCCAGTCAGGATGTCAGCAGAGGCCACGTATCGACGCCGGCTGCCGCTATAGTCGTGTGTTAGGGTGTACGCCGCCTCCCAAAATACCGCCTACAGAGAAGAACCAAGTTTGATACAAAAATAAAGTGTTAAGATACTGTTATAGTCCAAGAAATTGGTGCAGAAAAAAGGGTGAATTGTGCGTTTTTTACCTACAAGCATGAAATTTGCCACAGTTGTAGATAATGGAATTCTAAGCTTTTTTGGATACATGGGCATGTCTGAAAATTCCAGTATGGCCGCCAAATCCAATATGGCCGCCACAAATACTCTTTTAAATTAAAACATCTAATATATAGTCCTAAAATGGTTTAGAATATCATTTTATAGCTGGAAAATATCATGCTATGAATGAATTATCAATATCCGCTTCTACAGGTGTATAGAATTCCAAAATGGCCTCCAAAAGTAAAATAAGCAGTTTACTTACGCAAAATATGCAGCAGTTTTGTAAAATCATCAAGCACTTACAATTACAAGCATAAAAATTGGCACAGTTATGTAGAACATGATTCTAAGCAACGTTGGATATAGGGGCATGTCTGAAAATTCCAATATGGCAGCCAATTTCAATATTGCCCCCAAAATACCCTTTCAAGGTGAAAGTTATTTGTACAGTATTTTATAAAAATATCATTTAATGGTTAGAAAATACCATTGTATGTATGAAGTATCAGTATCTGCCAGTTAAGGTTTTAAAATTCCAAAATGGCCTCCAAAAGTCAGCAGACCACAACTATTGAATTGTAATCACTCGGGAATAGGCATGTGGGCTTTGCAAAATACCTGTACAATCAGCATATTCCTACCTGTGCAGGAGCTATTCTACAGAGTTTTTAAAAAACCATCAAGCATGATACATTTATTATGTACTGAAAAAAGTCCTTCTTTTGATAAACCAACATAAGTAGTTTGACTTTTTGCTCTGGATTCTCATTTAGATCAATTCCCAGTTGGCAATCTTCTTATATGGCACTCATGAGTGACTCCCCCTTTCTAAGAAAAAAAGTATCGTGCAAAATCCATAAAATGTGAAAGAAACACCAGAATAACTTAGCCTTAAAGAGGCAAATATAAAAAAAAAACTTGGGGTGTACCAATTTTGTCTCTTGGTTATGATTCTTCAGCTAGATCAGTGCATGGCGCTTCATCAAATGCTCATAAATATAACAAAAATGACAGCTAATCAAACATACAGGTCTCAACAATTTGGTGTTTTTCATTGGTAAAGTACTAAAAGCAGCGCACATTTGCACTCGATAATGTTATGATGTTATCTTGTGCTTCAAAAGTAAATTAGAAAAGCTTCTTATTTAAAAAATTGGCTTTAGTACATTCGCAGTAATGGCTACCTAGAATTTAGTGAAAATTTATGAGCAAAGAAATACCTGTACCCCAAACAGAGGGCAGGTGTTGATACGTGCTGTATCCAAGAGTTGCATTGCAGACTTCACACTTCGTGCACAAAAAAAGAAGCACTGATCTATAGGCGCCAAACTTTGGTTTTCATTTGATCATTTGGCAACTTGTTTAGTTACAAACTTATACTTTCAAAAAACTGAACATGAAAATAAAAGAATTAAAATCCTCCAGACAGTTAATACATACAAAACTTCAAAAAACGATGTATTCTGAGGATTACACCAAGAAATTAGTGCAATATGGACTTTGAAAGGTACAAATTCATGAGATTTCCGGCATCATTGTCTCTGTGGGACAATCCAGAATGAAGCCACGAGGAGTATTCACTTACCCAGCTATCAAAATCTACCAGGTAGCTCCTACCACATCTGTTTGTAGTTATGTGTGCAGTTGCTAACTGTGGTGAGGGGAGTCAGAAGCATTGGAAGACTGGTGCTATAAGGGTTCACACTAGTAACCTACATCTACTAATATGCCCTTCCACACTTTCATGTTCCTATGGACCGTCATGCATGTAAACTGAGTTAGAAGCATTGGAAGACTGGTCCTATAAGGGTTCACACTAGTAACCTACATCTACTACTATGCCCTACCACACTTTCATATTCCTATTGACCCTCATGCATGTAAACTGATGCTTTTTGGTGTTAAAAAAGACCAATGCCTCTTGGTATTTTGTTGGGGAAAGTGGATTACATGTAGAAGCTTTAGCTTTAAGGAAATACTGGGAAAACTGAGGGAAACACAACTACTAGTAAAGCTAGGCACACATTAATGAATGAAAAATATTTAACCAAATAAGTAGAAATTTCGGTGTAGCTAGCTGTTATCCTCTGTTCAGATAGTGTCCATTTACTAAAGTAAAAGGTTGACCGCCCATAAAATGTGCAACACTTACTTGATAAAATAACTTTCGTTAATTTGAAACTTACTTGTGAAAATACCTTGACATTTTCATATCCTTGACATTTATAGAATTGCTGCATGTGGTGTCACAACTAGACCAAAAGGAGTCCTGTTCCATTTTTTATGGTCATTTGGGTCTAAATGTAACTAAAGGAGCGAAAAACCAAAAAAGAGTAAAGACTGTTGTCAGTCAGATTATATAGTAGTCTTTTTTTACTTTAAAGGGGTTTTAGTGGCCATATTAGAATATTCAGACATGTCCCTATATAACAAATTGCTTAGAATCCTGTTCTGTACAATTGAGCCAATTTTCATGCTTGTAGTTTTAAGTGCATGATGAATTCACCATACTGCTGCTGTGAGTGGCCTGTTTTTCTTATTTTTGGAGGCCATTTTGGATTTCTATACACTTAAAGAATCAAATATTGATACTTCATGCACACCATAGTCTTGTCTAACCATAAAATGTTATCTTAAGTTATTATATGATTATATATACTTGAAGTTTTAATTTGAACGGGTATTTGTGTCGGCTATATTGGATTTGGGGGCCATATATTGAAATTTTTAGACATGCTCATACATCCAAAAGTACTTGGAATCCTGTTTTACAACTGTACCAAATGCCATGTTTGTAGTTTTTGATGAATTAACCACTCTGCTGGATATCTTGGATTAGTAGAGTGCTTTTTACTATTGGCGGCCATTTTGGATTTAATACACCTAAAAAAGCAAATATTGATTCTGAATTCATACTGTGGTGTTTTTTAACCTTTGTATGATATTTACGCCCTTAAAAGACTATATACTTGAAGTTTTAATTAGAAGCCGTATTTTTGGAGGCCATCTTGGATTTGAAGGCCATTTTTAAAATTTTGGATATGCCCATACATCCAAACTTGCTCAGAATTTCATTTTCCACAAACCTGCCAAATTTTATGCTTGTAGTTTTAAGTGCTTGATGAATTCCCCATTCAAATGGATATCTTGAATAAATGGTCTGTTTTTTTACTTTTGGCGGCCATTTTGGATTTAATACACCTGAAGGATTCATACCATGGTGTCTTCTAACCTTTATATGATATTTTAAGTCATTAGAAGACTATGTACTTGAAGTTTTAATTTGAAAAGGTATTTTGGTGGCCATATTAGATTTGACGGCCATTTTGGAATTTTCAGACATGCCCATATATCCAAATTTGCTTAGAATTTTATTGTCCATAAGTGTGCCAAATTTCATGCTTGTAGGTAAAAAATGCACAATTTTTCACCAATTTCCTGGACTATTAATGACCTTTCGCGTTATGATTGTTTATAAACAAAACAGTTGAAAGTGCAGTTCGTTTATTGTGATAAGAAGGCAATGAAGTGCTAAATAGTATTCGTTTTTCGACATGACTTATTGTAAGAATCTTTTCAGCTTCAGTGGTTGTTTTAACAAACACTTAATACGCACCTTGTCTGTAGGGACCTCCCCAGGAACAGTGGCTGCTTTAACAAACGGTTCATAGTCCGCCATTGTGACGTTACACGGGTCTTTGTACATCCAAGCACGGGAAAATTTCTCCCAAAGATCTGTGCAGTTCTGCTGACTATGATTAGAAAATATTACTCTTCACCTGTGAGTTTTTGGCGAAAGTAATTCAGATAATTAAAAACTGATTTTGTTCATTTTTTTATTGATGGAAAAAGGGTATTCGACATTGTTGTTTAGGAGTGCATTAAGAACTGATGATCCGCGGACAAACTGATTCGCCGACTAAATATGGCCGACCCCACTAAAAACCAATGCTGGTAGTTTCTTGATGGCTTCTGCATCATTAAACGGATTAAATATTGGTTCTGAGGCTGAATTGCTAGGTCCCTGCAGCAACGACCCGTGTGGAGGCGGCGAGACCATCTGGGGATTAGTTGGCGCTGCTTTTAAGTGAGTCGACCATATTTAGTGCGCGGATCAAGTTGTTTTGAATGCGCTGTAAGAGGAGCAAAGTCAAAAATACTACAGTCAAAATACGTAAACAAAAAAGGAAATTCATTTTAATTATTTCTTTGGATGCCTTTGCCTATTTTGCCTTTTGATTGGAAAAAAAATTTTGTAACTTTGACTAGCATTTTTATATTAACTGTTCTTTTAACAAAAAAGGGTAAATAAGCAACTGCTGCAGTATGATTTTAATGATGTGAGAATGTAGTTCTATTTTGCTACCAGGATGTACTTTTTTCCTACCAGGAAGTAGTTCTACTTTGCTATTTCCAAGATGCAAAACAATTTGCTATTCGAAACGGAACACGAGCAGTGACCTCTCCTTAAAGCCCCTGTTACAATAATGACTCGAATAGAATTGGGATTTTGATAATATTTGGTAGTCAACATCATATCACTTCATGAATTCTGATAAACTTTGAATATAACAGTCTTTTCCTTTGTGAGGGTAAGCCAGAATTCTTTATCAAAGCTGTCGCCAGCCCGCTGTAACTGGGGACCCGGGTTCAAGATACCACATGGATATATAAGCACACGTCCGTACTTCAGACACAGTGCAGACATTCATGTACACAGATAGACAAGCAGTAGACATATTTATTCAAACTTTCATTCTATAAGATTTTTGTAAAATTTGCCACCAGCATTCTGTTGGCGACAGATCTGACATAACAACACATGTGCCCGTACTTACACGTTCTCGCCTAAACTTTGACTGATATACTCCGTGTAGTACCAGCATTGTCCGATAAAAATCTCCTTGATATGACGGTTAGTCCCTGCACTCGCCGCTAGAGCTCGGGGCATCAGACACAGTGAGAGAAAAACGAAAGCAAGACAAGTGCATCTTAATATACTGCCCCCTACGGAGGAAGACATCTTGCTTTCAGTCTGAGCGTTTGTGTTGCTAGCCTGGGGGGTCCCAAAACCCAAATAAATCACCTGCGACAAGTTGATAAGATAAACAACGGTAAGCAACACACTCAATCTAATGTCCACTAACCGCGTATAAACACAAACAGGTAGAGCGTTTCTTACACATGCGCTTCTACATGTGTGGATCTACAAGCCTTTGGTATGCGACGTATTACGTAACTACACGTACCCCATACCATACCATTGCGCCACCTTGAACCTTGTACTTCCCTGTTAATGTCCTTGCAAACCAGTCATAAGTTAGGCATACAAATATCACGCCATCGAACTACAATAACACTGACTACAGAAGAATTGCGATGTTGCTTTTCACATATATTTGAAAAATATGCTGGCCGAATGGTCTGAATTGTACACGTAAAAAAAAAACTATGTGGTAGACAGTTGAAACGGAAACAGGAGCTCTAGCACGTTCCTGCAGTTTTGGGACACCCCCTCCCCACCCTCAACTGCTGGTGAATCAAGAATAATGGGAATATGTAAGGCTCAAAATTCAAATACAAGTTGGCCTTTTATCTCGTGTAAATCACATTGGTGTGCACCAGAATTAGGCCTTTGAAATCTTTCTCAGGGTTGGATCCAGGATTATGCTAAGCGAGGTCCGCGGATGCGAAGCCCAAGCCCCCCTCCCCCCTCCCCCCGTTGGCATGGGGTTTGGGGCCTGCTGAAGGGCCCCGTAATCTTTTGGTATTTCAGCGGAGTAACGGTGCCATTTGGCATAAATCAGCTAGTCAAAATTCTAATTCCAAAGGAGGAATATTAGACCCCATTCCCAGAGATTAGGTCGATCCAAACTAGATCGACCTAACTCCCTGGGGGTTCACGCTACATAGCTGTCAGCCGAGCGGGCACAAAAGTGTATTACCCCCTTACAGCTTGTAGTAGGCGGGACGGACATTTAAGCCTGATTATCTGACAGTAATCTAGTGAGACTCCCCACGGGGATAGATCGATCTAAAATCTATGGGAATGCACCCTTAGTGTGATATTTTTTCAGAAACCGAAATGGGGGGGAGGGGTCAGAATCCCCCTGTTCCCCCCTCTAAATCCGCCACTGTTTCTACCCAAAGGACATTACTAGTTCAAGGCAAATAAAGAAACCCTGCATGTCCATGTATTCTACATCTAATGTAATATGTACAGAAAAGAAATTATAGAAAATTATCGACCCGAATAGATGGTGCGAGAAACGCATTATAGAGAGTCTTATAAAAAGGGTGCTTTTTTAAGGATATGAGAGAGAAAGCAAGGACCTCCTAAAGAATGCTTGGTAAGGCATCGTATCACATAATGAATAGGTAAAGAAACGTTATCTTTCTGTTTTGTTTCTTAGAACCGTCACAATACGAGTGCTTCACTGTGCATGCTGTCTTGAATTATTAAGGACGGCTTTCAGAAAATTGTACATATAATATACATATATATAGATCACAGGCATGCCATATTGAAGAACCACCAACATAAAACATTGATAAGACAGTTGCATCCGATAAAATCTGTTTCAAGGGAGCGATATAGAGATAACATAGGGGCCATTCAGAATAGATGTTCCGAGTACTAACTGATCCGCTGATTAAATATGGCCGACTCCACCAAAAGCGATGCCGCTAATGCCATGATGGTCTCCCCACCTCCGTACGAGCCGTCGCTGCAGGGGCCTAGCAATTAAACCTTGGGGCCAAAATTTAATCTGTTTAATGGCGCGTGTTGAGGCGGGGAGAACAATACAAAAATAGAAAAACACATGTTAACACATGTAAATAATGTTAGTCTGTTCTAAATATGACGTAGAATACGTGTGAATGAGTTGACAGCTCTGATATTGAAGGATGTTTGACGCACGAAATTTGAGTGGAAAAGGTGTTATATTGCAAATTGCTTTTGTTGAGGCGAGCGTGTTGCTGCACAATCGAATTTATGTACAATTTAGCCATATGCTCACAAACTTTCTGAAGTTCTGTTTTTGCTCTAGAAGTAAAGGGGGCCTTATTCCAATAAGGAAAAATTTTGTCATTTATTGTAAAATGACAAAATCAATATAATGATTCATTTTTACACAATGGGGGATAATAAAATTTAGTATAGGTTGATATATATTTACACCCATATTTGTCATAATGTACAGTGTAGAACCCAAATTCCCTGTCCATAAAAACAACCTAACACATTCCATGATATATATTAATACAATGGGGGATAATGAGGCAACATCTTTTTAAGGTGAATACATGTTTTCTCTCGTATATCAAACGGTAAGACTAAAATTTCTGTACATTACAAACAATGTAATACAGCAAAATAATTGACATAAGAGAAACCAATGGCTAAGTCGGCTCTTCAGAAGACAGACAAGCTCATTTCCCTCCAGCATTTTAGTGAAATCTTAGAGTGGCCAGTAATTTTACATATATGGGAAATTTAATTTAAAAAAAAATACTCGTGTAAACTATAAGTGGGCAGTTTTTTTTCTGAATGAAAACAGGAAAGGGTTGATAAGAAATTTAACGATGGTAATTTAGCGTGAAATAATGGCTTCCTCCTTCATTCGCTAAAATGTATGATTACTGTAGATAATCAAGACAGACTACCGTGATACTTTAAACTAAGGTAATCATAAGTTTTTGTTTCTCCTTCAATGTGAAAATACTCTGAAGGCGCCGACGTGATACATATTGCAACAAAGTCAGTGTTCTGGATGTCTGAAACCCACGTTATTTGTAGACGTGTAAAACTGGATATAACGGATTTTACCCATTGTTTTCCTTTATTGTTCAATGTCAGCAATGTGCATCTCATTTACGTATCCTCAGATTAGAAATATTGAATCCAAAGATATTTCCTATTTTATTACGAGCTCTCGACAGTCTTCTCATTATAAGCGCCCTGGAGAATTTTTGATTTATTTATTTATTTATTTATTTATTTATTTATTTTCATCTTTATTTATTTATTTATTTATTTATTTATTTATTTATTATTTTTTATTTTTTTCTTGGTAACACAACGTTGAGATGCTGTTAAACATGAAATTTTTCAGCCATAATATACAGAGAAACACAGAACTAAATGTAACTCACTTCGATGAAAAGACAATTGTCGACTGTCCCTGGAAAGTCTAGTGCTTAACGAAGAGTATTTATATCTCAGTGGGTAAAATTACAGTCTCATGTTCGACTATTTCTACTTCTAAACTGATGGGTAACATGATATCACTAAATGTCGAGTGGAAACTTTGATATTTTGGAAGATTGGGATGTCTATGCACTTGCGCATGTGTGATAGTAATGAACCAGTACCCATGTATATCCACACTGTGGGCCGAGGGAGCGGACAGTTTTCCTGTAGACAATTCGATTACTTAAATGGAATTAAATAGGCCAAGCTCGAAGAACGAACAATTTATAAGTTTGTTATTCAATTTACTGGTTATTAAGTGCTGGTTTGCGTAATATGACAAATGTCACAATGGGCGACTAAATAATCAAATATCATCGGCTTTAGCCGCACAGAATTTGAAATCGAAAACAACACTTAAAAAGAAAATAGAGCCAAAATATTTATTTCACAGAATAAATAACAGTCATAAATTGTACATAGGTTGTTGCCCAAAGACTTATTTTCTTGATCCTCGTCGCAGATTCTGTCACCTCCAAACATAAGCCCAAAATATATATCGTTTCTATATTTTTTTACTAAACTACAAAGCAGAAGTTGGAGCGAGACGACTTCAGACATTTATCACAGATATAACGATGTCTACACACACAATAATTACTGTATCTTCGCTGTATAATAATCATCCTCAGATTGCAATATATTAACAAGCTTTTAACTGTACAATCCCGCGGCATCAAATGTCTAAAATATGACACTAAAACTGTAAAACGCTCCCCTTTCTGGACCTAACACTGTTGTCAGTTTCATAATAGTTATAAGTAATGCTATGAACATTTATAAGGAATTCTATCAACATATGTTATAATATATATACCGTGCAAACGTGTGATCACAATACTGCATAACAGGAGCACAATAAGTCCTACTTATATACACTACAGTCAGTGTTTAATTTATTAATTGTTATGATGGAAACAGTATTTGGTTTCTTTTAATCCCTTTTCATTATCTATTCATCTTGCCAAACATTTTAATCTTACAAGAGAGAGAGAGAGAGAGTGAGAGACAGACAGACAGACAGAGGCTTAAATTATTTGCGTATAGCTTTAAAAATAAAAACAAATCTCTTACAACGACCCCCACCCCGCCCCGCCCTACCCCTATGAAAAACACGATTCAAGACAAAAACAGAAAATACACCGGAACTATACAAATATCGAGCAACATTTTGGGCTTACAAGGGTATCTTTTATTGCGTTTGATTTTCAGGCAAAAGATACTTGGAATTCAACCTAAAAGAAGAAACATGCGGTGTTCGTCTTCGTGAATGTTCCTCTTCTCTTTCTAGAGATCATGTGGTTTTATTCCAATTAATACCACATCATCTCCACACAAGTTTAATTAAGCACCGTTTTGTTGTTGATGTTGTTGTAAATAAAATTGCGTTTCCACGGAGTGAAGTGAAAGAACACGTTCGAATCAGGTCAGATTGTGAATACAGCGGCCCTACGTGTGTATACGGATAGGGACTTTTCGACTTTGGGACTCGATCAGTACTAGGTATTGTTGATTGTAATTTTGTGCCAAATACGTATCTTTTATTCAACTGATGTGATGAGAAAGAAGAGCCCATTGTTTTCTTGTTCTTCATACACCACATAAGTACTATGCTGTTGTTTTACAACAAAGTTCATTCATTGTCAGAACTTTGTTGTAATATAATTGTGGCAAAAGAAATAGATCCCAAGTTTCTTAGCTGACTTTTTAGTGATTTGCCCCCAAAAATGACAAAACTGATAAAGTGCACATTAATAGTTTTCCAAAAGATGTATGAAACTCCAACAATCAAACAGGGGTTTCTATGGATTTATAGAAAATTATTTAGGGCAGGCTGCATTATCACACGAAATGTGATGCAAATATTACACCATTTAAGGTAGGTAGTTGATCAAATCTAATATCTAGTCACAAGGACGATGTGCTTTTTTTCTTCAGTCAACAGCTAATATTGAGATAGTTTCTACCTCCAAACACAGCTGATGATATTCTTCTCTGACTAGTCACAAGGAAAATGAAAACAGATGTACATATAACTTGCCCAAATATGGTCTTACCCCAAATACAAGTATTATTACATGAAGAAAATTCCTTTCATATAATTTTCATCAAAAAACATGTAAAAGAACACATGTATATATGCTATATATCAGTCAGCCAAGAAGCTTGGGATCTAATTCCTAATTCTACACCCTGGCGGAGCGAGCAATAAATCGCTCGTGCGCCCGTTTGACCACGCCCAGCTTCTCGTGGTTGGTGACAGCGTCAACGGGCAACTTGGCATAGGGGGCGTCGCGAACGCCGTGGAGCATCAAAGTCCACTCAAAGAGGTTGCCCTCCTGCTCCAGGCCAGTGACAGGGGCTGTCTCCATGACGACCTCCAATCGCCATGGGCCCTGAGGGTTTTCTGCCCACATGTGGGTGGTCATGAACGGCCATTTGATGAACCCGGATGTACTGTCGTCATCACGCGGTCGTCTGCTGAGGATCATAGTCCTGGCAAGAAAAGGATACCGTTTTCACAATAATGCCAAAGCTCTTTTTACAGTTATTCAACTGTTCTGAAAGTTATCCGCTTCATGTATAATGTGCTAACTTGCTTCTTTCAAGTCAAACCAATGAAATCGAACAACTTAAAAATTCTTTGAAATTCTTTGAATAAAAATTCTTTGAATTTGAATATTGAATTACTGCATCATCGGTCAGGTAAGAAAGAGAAACTAATACCTTTTTGGTTAATCCATAGATAATTATGATAAAATATTATATTAGAATAATAATAATTTATGTCAGATGAAGCTCTTACTTCGTTCCCATAGGGGAGGTCAGATACATGGTGACGTCACCACGACGAGACGCGTTAATGGTAATGAACGCCTGGACATGTTCCAGATAATTGATTTCATTGTCCTTGTCCTGGCAGGCGTCAGTGTCGATAATTAACAGCAGTGGCTCGTTAGTTTTAAATTTGCTGTAAGAATTAAAAAGAAAACATAACTGACTTGTTTATGACAACTCAACTTTCAAATAGGGCCTTTCCAAATAGAAACGTTTCTGTGAATCTCTACAATATAAGTTTGTGACAAATTGTGATCTAACTTTTTATAAAGCAGTGGCAAAGGTGCATTTATAGAAAGTTTTGATATTTTTATTGGTGGACAAATAAAAAAAGTGTTGTTTCAATTTGTGTAATTGGTAAATCTACAGTTAATATTTTTTAAATATCAATAATCTATAACAAACGAATTAAAATGTTATTCAAACTTGCTACTCTGGAATATTGCTCTGATAACTTAAACTCCCAAGACTTTGTATAGGTGTGAACGGTAAACTTACTGCTTTCCCTGCACAGTGCCAGAGGAGCAATGGAACCGCTCTGGGACGCTCTTCCACTTGCCAGCCAGATCCACAATGGACCCAGCGTCTAGAACTCCATAGCCAAACAGATGGTTAAACTCCAGCCCAGCCCCGTTTACCATCCATAGGAAGCGTCCTTCAGGGTCGAACAGAGAGTTCCGCTTGGAGGTGAGCACAGTCAGGTGTTGGATATCACGCCAGGTGAGATCGGGGCTAAAGGTAAAATAATAATGGCGGTGATTCTAGCAATCCCAGCAATTTGTTATGAATTGATATAATAAGGTTTTGATAACGGAGGTTGAATAATAAGTACTGTACTCAAAAACAACACAGGTCAGATCTATTTTAAACCAGCACTTGTTGAATATCTAGATATATTTGTAGGCTTTATATAGTGGCTATTTTACAAAAAATAAAATAAATAAAATAAATAAATGATAAAATAAAATAAAACAACTCTTTAATGGCGCAATTCTATAAGGACTTTGTATTCAACTTTGTCAGAAAAAACATGCAATTCAGTCCATATCTCTAGGAGATCGAGGAAAACAAGTTTTACGTCTTTGAAATAAGGACTTGGGAGACAGGGTGTTGATTGGAAATATTCCCAGGTTAGTGTTAAAATGATTACATCTAATTATCCTTATTTCACCGCATGAGACTCACGCGTCTTTCCGGCTAAATTAATTCTGCACCACACTTACTTTGCCTCCAGAGCGAGCGCGAAGACGCCTGCAGCCTCGGGGGCAGCCGCCGATGTTCCAGAATGCTTTGTGGTGACGTTCCCGTAAAGATCGGTGGTAGCCTGCAATGTTAAAACACTATTTTTGATACTTGTCTCTCCTATTTCAGTGTGATATTCTATAAAATTACATATACCTGTTAAAGGTTGATTGTAAACGAGTTTTGGGATTATGTCGTAAAGATGTGCCGATAAAGAAGCTAGCAGTTTGGGCCGTTCCTAATTTCAGTACAAATGTTGAAGGTTTCCAAAATATTGCCTATCCTTTATGAAGTAAGCTTTATGGATATTTTGCTTTCCCAAGACATCAAACGAAAACACATTATTGATTATTTTGCTGGTGGTTAAAAAAAATCTGTAGGATAGGAGATGTCCCTTGCGATTTTGGATTGATAACATATAATGGTAAAAAAATGAGCCAATAATTTCAGCACAAACACGCTTTTCTCCTGTCTACAATCGGATCCAAAACACACAGTCTACAACAACACTCCAATCATCACTCTATTTTTCTTGTCATTGAAACAATCATAGATAATTTCCCCAAAGTCTTGTGCCCTGAATGCTCATTGCCATCACTTACCACGCCAGCGTCGTAAATGCTGCTCTTCCCGTTGCTAAAGGTGGAGGCCAGAGTCGAGGAACACGACTCGTCATAACCCGCGGTTTGCCCGTCGTTGGTCGCCGAGTTGATGGACACTGTCCACATACTGGCAGCGTAACCGTCACAGTTGCAGTCATCATCAGGACCACCGTCCCCTGAGGCCCACACGTAGATGTTCCCCTTCCCTTGACGGCCCTGCAGACATAATATGATTGTAAGAAGCTATGTAAAATTGATTTATTGGGGGCGATCTTTTTCCTCGGCGGTATCTTTTCGTCTTTTATATAGACAGATTGAAAGCCATTAACGTGATCAAATAAACAGGCAATTTGGTTGAAAAGCTTGTTTTGATGAAGAAAAGGAAAGGGCCGTATCACATGCCCTCCCCTGAGGAATGAGACGGTAATTCCAACAAAATTACGATAATGTACCTATTACTCCTGGTTCAAGACGAGACCAATCCATTACCTCGTTTACTCCGTATACGATAGCTTTCATGGTGAGGTTCCTGGGTCCATCAACAGTTTTACCGTCGTCTGTCGGACCCCAGCTGGCGCTGTATATGTCGATCTTCTGGGGCTCATGACCCATAGAGTTGGCTTCTATCAGGTCCGTCATGTATGGTTGGTCCAACATTCGCAAGCCTGGTAGGGTTGAAAATACGCATATTCTTTAATGTCCTTACAATAACAAAAAGCCCTAGAATCAGCAAATCATTTCATAAATCGGGTAGTTAAAGAAAACAACAGACTTGATTGTTAATTTTTCGAAAACGGTCTGATAATAGATTTGACACAGACAGCTATCATACCATGTGGCGTATTGTATAAAAATAATAGGTATAGTCCGAAAACAAAAAGCCGTGGGTAAGCGTTTTGTACTGTCGTGAATAATAACGTCCCATTAGTTAATAATTACTTGACCATACAAGATGGAACAACATTTTATGCATAAGAATGTGACTGCATGTACACCGCTTTTGTTTGATAGCTGAAGTCGTAACATTAAAATCAGCACGGTAGACAAAGCACGACAGCAGCTCTGAGAGCAATATGATCATCATATTTCAGACAGTTAAAGAAAAATGTCTCTATCACAGACCAAACCATATTACATCATAACAGAAAAGAGCTGACAGAATCATGAAAGTATTCAGAAGAAGATTTCAATCGGTTTTCAAAGAAACGATTACAGACAAAACTCTGAGAGAATCAAGCAAGTATTCAGAAGGTTTTCCAACCGGCTGAGGGCAATAAAATCGTCATATTTCTGTCATTGATAAGATGATTACAGATGAAATTCTTCCTGCATTGTGTTTTGAGAATGTCATTTTTTCGCTGAAAGTTACAGGGACTTTTTAAATAATAAGTCAAAACATAGTAAATACGAAGAAGGGACCTACGTCAGTGGTTAAACGGTGAATTACAAAAAGCGATAATGAGCAGTTCGTGATTGACGTCAACTTCGGTTGTTTGTTCATCTTGCAAACCACGTTGGTCTAAACTACCGGTAAACTACCTATAATCTTGTTGCACTTCCCATCGCTCTACGCAATATCTGCCTACAAGAACGTTTTGTGTTTGCTCAGTTTCTGTCACGATATCTGGTAATATTGAGCCGGCTGTTGATTGTTATTCCACTTGAAATTGTAATGATGTCCCAATACCATTGAAAAACTCAATACTAACTGACAAACGGAAGCAGACGACAACCACCCTACCCCTGGGTGGGTCCTACCTGCCACTCTTGACGTTGCCCACATGTATTGTAGTTCATATACATGTAGAGTATTAACCAAAGGTTCAACGCACTTGTTTTGTTCTCTGAAGTCGAAACATTAAAACCAGTCCGATGGACAAATCATTGCACTGGCGCTGAGGGCAATAAAATCGTCATATTTCTGTCATTGATAAGTAATTTATCTGTCACAGGCCAATCCACATTAAATCATATTTTAAAAAAGAGCTGACAAATCATACAAGTATTCAGAAGAAGATTTTAGTTCATTTTCCAAGAGATGATTACAGATGAAATTTTCTTAATCCTGGCAATACGCTTTTGGAAAAATACTTTTTTGAATAAAACATTAATAAATACCAAGAAGCGCCCTTTAGTCAGATGTCAATAGGTGACTTATGATTCAATAAAATTATAAAAAGTGATTATAAGTAGTTCATGATTGACGTCAACTTCAGTTGTTTTTTCATCTTGCAATCAGCCGCTAAAAGACGGAGAAAAAAGTCAGTCGACGCATTGGTTGTTACTCATCTTTCCACTTTCCATCGCTCTACGCAATTTTTGTCTACAAAAACGCTTTATGTCGGCTCTGCCTCTGTCACGAAATCTGGCAATGATGAGCCGGATGTTGATTGTTATTCCACTTGATATTGTAATGGTATCCCAAAACCATTGAACATTTCTATCACTAACTCATAAACGGAACCAGACGACAGCCACCCAACCCCTGTGTGGTTCTTACCTGCCACTCTAGACCCGTAGGCCACGCCCACTCCCCCGACGCCATTGTCTCTTTTAGCAGCTATCTCTCCAGCACAGCGGGTGCCATGGCTGAAATGTCAAGTATTTTCTCTAAATGTCAATGAAATACCAGCAAGTAATGTAGCAAATATTCCATAATGCTTACCGTCGCTGTGAAAAGTCACCTGTGTAAAGAATTACATGTAAACCTAAAGATTGCACTTGGATGGAATGATTTAAAACCAATGATAATACCAACGTGTATAGAGGACAAGGCAGAAAATATGTCTAAATCGTTACATATCGCTCGGATAAACATCATAATTGAATACGTATAGAGTAAAGTGAAGCAAAAATAAAAGTGCTAAATATCTTAGGTATTAAAATGCATTACAGATACCAAATAAATATTTTTGGGGATAATTCGTGATGCAAACAGACCCTATATACATGTGTACCAAAAGTTACTGGTTATTCTTTAGATATTGAGACTTAGAGAGCATTCAAAGTCAGCTGATCCTAACTAGTCCGCGGATCAAATATGGCGCGACCCACTTGAAAGCATGTGCCGAGATTTAATTGCCCTGCTCCTGCTGGGATGCGTGGGAGGCGGGAAATCCATTACATTATTGTTAGGAGATTACGCTAATTGATTTCAAGCGCACGCCATATTTCACCCGTGGACTTGTTAGTCCGCGGAACAACGGGTTGCGGATGCTCTCTTAGAGAAAATTCCGAGGTTCATTTTCACATCCTAAGTGTGAACATGAAAGGAAGTGCCTTGTAAATCCAGAACTTAAGCTTTAGACCACCGCAGATCTTGGCGAAGAAACGTACCTGTTATATTTCATATTTAAAACGATGGAGGTTGTGGATATTGATTAGTAATGTTAATTATCTTTAATGGCCATACGAGTGTTTTCCCTTGGTAAGTTTTGAAAAAGCTTCCCCAATCTACATGTGATGCTAGGGTGTTAACACACTATAAAGACAGTCGTCTAACAAAACCTCAAACACACAGAAATGTTACTCCTTCGTAAGCTTCTGAACAAGATGAAAAGTTTTCTCAGAAAATATTCCTTAAAGGCTTTGTTCTTCAGACGCCACTTATGACAAAAACTACACATCTTTCCGCCTTCTTTTTTAATAGCGAACATTCACTGTGGTTACAGGTAAACCATGTATCTGGCCTTAGGGATATCGATTATGTATATTAACCTACGTCAATGTAAAAACGGGGAATGAAACTTCCGGTACATGCAATTCCTTGTTGGATATAGTCTAGTTTCATTTGCAAAAAAAAAAAGAAAAAAAACTAGAACCTCTTTCAGTACATTAACTCCATAAATACGATGAAGAGGTCGCTTTGAAACAAAGTTCAAAACTGATTTTTTTTTAAACAAAAGCCGATGATGGAATCACAATAAAACAAATTGTTTAAAAGCAATCAATTACCTATCTAATGAGTAACGTAGGATGGAATCGGGATGTTTTATTCAGAACAGGAAATAAGGAAAGCTAAACGGCTTTTATGTTATAAATTATGTGCAGGCTGTACATTTAAAGAAATGCCATCAAATTTTTGAAAATCGAAGAGGTGGTAATTATGGGAAAATGGGAATTATTCAATATTGCAATGGAGGAATTTAAGAAAGTATACTACAACTGATGTTTGAAAACTGCATTGGTTCATAGCTCGTGATGGTATCGGTATGGTATACTTTAAGTTACGAACCCTTAAGGGGGTACCTTGACAAGGTATTTTTAAAACCACTGTGACAATGAGTGAATGACTTCAAAAGATAATGATTATGCATATTTCATCCACACATTCTTACTAAAAGATCTTTTTTTATAATTACATAACAGACGTGTAAACCTTACTGCCAAGAAAACCGAGAAAATGCCAAACATCATTTTGTACGATGTTTAAGGTCTTTAACGCTGTATATTTACCTGTTAAACCAGTCATCTGTATATCTAGGATATGGGTAGGGGTCGTTACTGCTGAAGTCGTAGCTTGCCTCCGCGTTCTGAAATGATATTAAGGGAACTGTATAACTGTATGAATGAGGGGAGCAGAAACTGTTGTTTAAAGAAACGATCCCCAAAAAACTCCTGTGTAACACAGCTGTGATCATTCTTCACTTCACTACGTTTTTCTGCATGTTTTTCTGTATTTTTCTGAATGTTTTATTGTTGTTATTTAAACGTATGCTATCCGGGTTTGAAAATGTCCCAAGGTCATTTATTATACACACGTCTACATAGAATACAAAGCTTTTTAGCTTTTCCCATAAAGACCTTAAAAACGACAAACCCAATAAAAGTATCTTATATCGACATTTCCATTTGAGTCAAGAAAGACAGAGTTATCTAAATGAATGGCCGGTCATTTACGCCTAACCTATTTGATGAAAAAATGATATAATCCAAGTGCATGGATCGGTCGCACATTGATTTGCGAGTAAGAGCAATTTTCTTTTTTCGAAGAAAATTCGATTTAGAGGAACAATCCCAGACATGATACATTTAACCACATGGATAGCTGTTCGTTTGCAAAAGTCGTTTAAGGTTAGGCAGAGTTTGGGGGAAA
Source organism: Lingula anatina (assembly GCF_051362555.1). Classification (NCBI taxonomy): domain Eukaryota; kingdom Metazoa; phylum Brachiopoda; class Lingulata; order Lingulida; family Lingulidae; genus Lingula; species Lingula anatina. The sequence continues at coordinate 48,144,234 of NC_141768.1, forward strand.
ATATCAGAATTCTTACTACTGACATCACTTGAAATACTTACAAAGTTTTCGTATAAATCCGGGTGCATGTAATCGATACCTGGAAAATATAAACAGAATTAGACATTTTTGCCATATGCTAAGCGACACTGATATTGAAGCCAGCATAAAATTATATTTGATTCAGAACATTATGGTTAATATTATGGATATTCAGTAACTAGGAATAAGATACACACAGTATTTTAAAAATGCCATGTCCGCCAGCGTCTTACCGTCGTCCATAATGGCGGTGGTGACCCCCTTCCCGGTGATGCCTAATGCCCAGGCTGCCTCAACGTTCAGGTCCAGCTTTAACTTGCCTCCCGCTTGTGCTGTGTTGTTCTAAAATTCAAAACTTGGACTTATGTAAGTCTGAACACGGCAATAATGAATAATGGGAGACTGAATAAATTAGAAGGTGGGTACCATGAGACTGTACTGTTTTAACGTAAAAATATTACTTTTTATGCACTGTTTTTTTTTTTATTTATATATTTCTTCATTTTTTAAAATTAATTATTCAGTTTATATCTACTGTATGTCCGTGTATTCATGTATGTGTCGCAACATGTGACCTTGATATAGATTACAATCGTGAATGTGAATTAACGGTAAAAGAAGAGAATGATAAGTAAAATGTCAAGAGTCTTCTCGCCAAATACCAATTAATGGCATTATTTAGATAATTAAAGCTAAAATATCAAAGGAGCCTCCTCACCAAATACCACTGTTTGGGATAAAGAGGGTCAGTAGGCACGGAAGTCTTCGGCGGGGCGGCAGCCTTCGCTTTATTGCTTTTGGCGTGGGACAAAGGCTTCAGGGGTTTATACCCGCGTTTAAGACGCGGGAACCCAGTCTGTTGTACAGCAAATCGGACCTGAAAGGGGAAAAGAAAAGAATTAATCTTAAAGGCTGACCAAAATGTTTGTCGATATGCCATAGGAAATGTTTTAAGTATCGTGTGGAAAATCTGTTTATTGCTTAACAAACAGCTCAGTGCATTTAATAAACAATAAAAATATACGTTAAGAAAAACGGCTACCGGGTAGCTATGCAGGTAGCTCGTACAGTAGATTTTGTCGTGTTTTTTCATGAACAGATAGATAAATAATTTTTTTTTCTCTCTCATAATTCGAAATTTATTGAAGATAGATTGTTTGTGCTTTATCCAAGCAGTATTGCAATCATGCCTGATGTGAAGTGCCAGACAAATCATTCTCAGTATAAGGAATATTTCAACTATAACCCATGTTGATCGATGATCAAAGTTGATATCTGCAATTTGGAGGTTACACTCTCTCGGGGAAATATGTTATTCCTATATTAGACGCTTTCATTCCTGTCGATTCGGTTATGAAAGTGACGGTCTAAGGTACAGAAAGAGAGCGAGCAAACGGTACGTGGTCGAAGATGCCATAATAACAAAGATTTGTTGTGTATCATAGACATTGAAAAAAAAAAACATCCATTGTGGTGAATTCGATGCACGCATAGCGGTCAAAGATGATTAATACCAGAAAAGAAAAAGCAATTGTGTTCTATGTCTGGATATGAGTGCAGAAAGAAAGATAATTTGACAAAAAATAATATTTACATCGATTCTTTACTTAAAGACTGGTTTGACAGAACCATTATGGAGAGAAAATAGGAACTCTTCAGTCAAAAAGAATTTGATGAGAAGTGCTAGCCAAGCGGATGATGAAGAACTTATTGATTGATAGGCAAAAGATACAGGAGGTTTCTTGCTTCACAACGGGGATTAAAACCTTGGAAATATCAGACCAATGCATCACCCTTATCTTAACGCGACATTCGCGCTGGTCATTCTCGGGTGGTGTGTTTCAAAATAAGCAATATTTGCCTTAAGAAAGGTTCCGTAAAGGTTTCTTTTATTCACACTTTGGTGTTGTTCGGCCTCCTGATTCTGGTCTGACAGTCGACTATGAGTGTAAAATTTGCAAAACTCAAATGTCGTCTGCTCCAGACCCCAGAGATGTAAATTGAGTCAACAGCCAGAAAAGTTGATAATATATTGTTCCGGGTAATAAGCAGCAATGCAGTTATTAATTTCTGCTATGACATAACCTGTAATAATAGAAAGGATCTCAGATGGATTGACAAAACAATTTTCCGGACAGATGAGTTGTTAGAAATGCCACAGGCAAAACATATCCAGTCTTATTATACAGTAAAACGGCCCTGTACAGAACTGTGTGCTTTCTGAATGCGAGATGGAGAAAGCCACTCTGCTGTTCATAGAAGCATATGATTTATCTCGGGAATGGTTTAATGTGTTTGTAAAAGATTGCTACTGATACGTTACTTCGACAAATGGGACTGAATGTTGAAACAGAGCCGCCATGTTGCATCTTGTGTTTTTCCTGCCAATAATAAATCGATAAGTCCCGAGTTCATGAAATTTTAATGATACCACACTATCAGCTTTACGTGGCCTTCGCTGTTGGGATTTACACAAATTAGTGACCAGCTTCTTTAATATGCCATTAACTATGGGACTTATAGAGCCTTTCCTGTTTCCCCAATTATTTCATAGCAAGAAGCCTCGTTAATTTCGCATGTGGGTGCGGAATAGACACGTCAGAAAATGCGAACAAAATCAGCACCTTGCGGACCGCTCCATGATAGGGGACGTACAAACAAGCCGTAAGATCAATACCTAGGAGTAGAATCATCACATACATGTATAGTACTTACGTCCATATCAGATGAAGCTAGCAACGTTTCATTTTGTTTCAGCTGCAGATGGATACGACAACCCACCCAGCTGCTAAATACTATGTTATTTCTTTTTCTTTCCTTTTCAGATTTATTTATTTATTTATTTATTTTGAATAATCTATTAACACATTGAAATGCCTAATGGTAAGATTTAAGTTTGTTATGATTTTCCAAAAGTGGCGAAAACGTAGACAAATGTGCCTCTTGCTTTTTGTTTACTTGAAGTGATGACCCAAACTATATACATTTACTGATAACACACCCTGTCTGTCTGTCTGTCTGTCTGTCTGTAACTTTTCAGTACAGTAGGAGTTCAACGAATATATATAATCGATCGCGTGTGATACTGAACACTGTCATTAACTTCAGCGTACAAAACCCCACAAGTACTTTTATGCCTTGCGCCTGTAAGGCTTCGGTATACCACGACCCGAGGCACTCGAAATCCCGATCGATAAGCCTTCGGAAATAATTACTGGAACACCTACGCGCCATTTGTTTGACGTTTCCTTGAATTCCACGAGGTTTGCTTTTTGTCCGGCAACTCTTGGTATCGATTGGATTTTTCATAGACTTCACAAAGACAAAGAGAATTAAAACTTGAGTCTATATTGGTGCATCACATGTATACATACGATCTGTGGTATTACAATCAAGGTCGCTGCAGGCGTGACGCGGCGTTTTAAGTGGCTTGTCTGTCAGCCATCATATCAAGTTCAGGACATATAACGCCATATTTTTGCACGATTTTCATGTATAGAAATGAATGTAAAAATTATGCATGAGACGCAGTTAAGATTATTATTTTTTGCTCAATTCATGATGCTTGCTCACTTTCACAATGCACAGGTTGATACATAGTTCTTTTTAATGTTCCCATTCTAAAGTCAACGGTACAATTAACATGTAAATTATATGACATGTAAATGTAAATTGTATGACCGAAACTTGACAAGATCCAATTTGCTGTTTACAATGGTTGTGTATCTTTAAAATTCTCCAAGATTTACAACAATCTAAACATGACGGTGTTCACCCATTCAATACAAAATCAAACTATGACGTTAATCATCACAAAAATAGATTCAACAGTAAATATTTGTTTTACTCTCAATATAGAAGGATGTCATGTACATGTATATCTATTCTGATGCCATTTTCTTTTAGTATCTATTATATAACCAATTGATGATTTTGGAAAAAATTGCCAAGTTTGATGACAGACCTGCATAATATCAGAAATAACGAAGGTTTCCTTTTTTAAAAAATAAACAGTCTTCTCATTATGAAATTACTTTCTTAAAAGATGGTGAACCTAAAATGTCCAAATAATTAGCAGATGCATTTAGCCAACGGAGGGACTCTTTCGTAATGAGAACCAACAGGCCTCTAGTTTCCCGGTCGTGCCAGGTAGTGTGTTTCAGATTTTTCTCGCTCACTGACCTATGTTGTGTTTTTTTCTTTTTTTTTTTTCTTATACTTATAATTATTTTATTTATTTATTTATTTATTTTATTTTATTTTATTTTATTTTATTTTATTTTTTATTTATCTATTTATTTATTTATTTTTGTTGTTGTTGTTGTCAGAAACACTGACTGGAAACTGTGGTAGACTCATATTTCTTGTTAATAATGTGCTAATATATTCATCCTGCCACTGGACTTGAAACTGCGAGTTTTTGAACGAACACATAAAACTGCAAGGAAACTTTAAAGAGGAGTACTTTAATTTGTATCCTAACGACGCTTTACATAGAATCGGGATCGGCTTATATACAATTGTTTATAAGACTTATTTTTTGTACTTCATTGAGATACTGAGTACATTTAAACAAGAGATACTTGCCCTATGGCGAGATGAATTACTAAATATGGACAGAGACAGTCCGTGCGGTTTTCTGTACGCCACGCTTGGCAGTTTGCGTGTTTGTCACATCTCCGTTGATGCCACATCAGTGCATCGTGGCAACAACATTGGAAGCGGTCTTAATGGTTTTAGCAAAAGATTAATTTCGGGAGGAAGACGCTTAATTGCAAACCCCTCTTATTGATCTGCTGTAATCCCTGTCAGTTAATTGACAGTGGTATAAGCGATGAGGTAGAACGAAGAATAGCGGGTTACAGGTGGATTTCAATTAAATTTTACCTGCTGGGACTGAAAATTAAAGTTCGTGGTAAAACTGTGCTAAAAGCAACTAATTAAAACGTGTTTCATTCTTTCGTCAATAGCGAAGCATTGCGCATAAACGGTGAAGTGTTTTTTCAACGGAATATTCCTGTCATTCGCCCACTTTTTTTAGCATTGGCTGTGAAAGAAGAACAACTTTATTCTGAAGGCCACTTACCATTGGGTCCGACTTGAGCAGTCTTGTGTGAGGCACACTTCTGCGCATGCGTGCGTTGTGGACAGCATGGTGGACAAAATGGAAATCTGTCTTGGAATTCAGCACCTGAAAAGAAAAAAATAGGACATGTTAAAAACAAGTTTACATATGTGTATTATTTTTGGAAAAACGGAACGTTGATTTTGAAACGATTTTGGGCTTTCAAATGGATTATTCATCAATTGTTCGTTTGTCTATTCTAATTATTTCGGATATAGGAGAAAAACAATCGGATTTTTACGAAGATTATATTAATATCAATACATTTGTGCTTAACGAGCACGTCATTAATGTCAGTAATGTTATCTCTGACAAATGACTCTGCTTTAAAAACAGCAGAACACAGTTACTAGAGGGGACCTAAATCAATGAAATATGTATAGGACATAGAGGCCATACAGAACAGGAGATCCGAGGATCTATCGATCCACGGATCAAATATGACGGACCTCACATGAAAGAAGAGCCGATCAATCTGCTGATGGTCTCCCCGCCTCCACACGCTCTGTCCTTGCAGGGGTCTAGCAATTAAACCTCGGGGCCGTGATTTAATCCGTTCAATGACGCGTTGCCATATTTGATCCGTGTCATATTTGATCCGTGGATCAGTAGATACTCGGATCTTCTGTCCTGAATGGCCTCCTTCATGTAGATCACGCCACGATTTGCGAAGAACCCGCGAAGACAATGTGAAACAGTATGATTGCCTAAAGGTAAAGCTCTTTCAAAGAGTCTTTGAAAAAGAAATCCTTTGATAAAAAGAATTGAAGGCAGGAATGCCTCTCGCGTGGTTAAGCGACTTCTCAGAAATGGCATGGCATATACATAACTTCAGAGGCTTTTTGTGCCATTCCAATTCGTTTTATGGTGATTCATTTTCCCTACACTTCAGATTATGACATGCCAAAGTGGTCGACAGTAGATCTTATTTGCTTTGAGGACCGCGTTAAAATCAGATAATCGAAATTGAGAAACCAATGTTGGCAGTCGTAGAAATACGGCTGTAGCAAGATCGATATGCAATTTCCGCTAGAGGTTTTTATTTTCAATGCAGTGACTTTGCTTAAAAGGCACCGATATATCTAAAACCTGATTTTGGGGTGAAGCAAAACGATCGTTATACCATGAAGTATAGAAATAATTACATGTACCCTGAATATTAAAAATAATAGGAGGCACCTGTTTTATCTGAATGCATAAAGCAATGAAACTCATGTAATGGATCGCAGATACAATGCATAATTAAATTTTCTGGAAAATGTAACCAAAATCTAATGAGTAAACTAGCTTTCTATTTTGTAAACGATAGCGATGATCAACTGAAAAAAATTATGATGAAGATTACAGTGAGCTGTATTAAGTTGAATAACTCTGTTTTGCATCTATTTATCTTTTTTTTTTTTTTTTTTTTGACGGATGCTTTGTGAGCTTGTTTATCAGAGACAGCTCATTGACGTCACTATGTGTCAGAGGACGTGCAACTCCCCAAACCACCACATCATTACTCCAGTTGAAAACAAATCTACTGTTAACTTTCCCTAACCATGTTAAACTTGCCATTTGTCTGATTGAGACTTAATGTAATTTTTTTCTAAAGAAAGATTATATTGTATTTACCCAGAGGACAGATATATATGCCTTTGAGATATATCGGAAGCATAAAAATAGTTGGGTTTGTTGCGATGAATATAGAACTCCCTCGCAAGTCATGCATTTTTTTCGTGAAAATAACTGTCGATCAAGATAACACCCATGTTAAACACGGGGAGGTGAGATTGCACGTTGCTTAGATCTACACGCAAATTTCCGACACAAGTGGCCATTTCACCTGGAGAATCAAGTCAATGTTTTTCAAAGGTGGGCAATAAATGTGTTTTCAAATTACTTTCAGAACGAACAAATGCAAATTGATCTGGCTGTTCTTTAAGTACCATATGGTACACACTTGTGCAGCGGAAAGGGGGCGGTACATTTCTATCTGGTGGTAAACCATATAACTCAATAGGACCGTGTCACGTAGGAAAAGAACAATGCATAAAAAGGTGGCAGCCATAAATTCTATTTAAGGGTCACTCTGCTCGCGTTCGAAAACAAATTTCAGTGTCCATTCCCGTAGCCTTGTAATATGGTAAGTAACCTGATATTGGTTATACAAGATTTGAACGGAAATACACCAGTTAGAAACCTTGTTGTCAAGAAACTTGTTATTACTTGTTAAGTCAAGGTTGGGTCAAACACAAATTCTCCTTAGTAACAATTGGATTTAACTGACAATAACTTTACAATCAACTTTGAGATTGTTCGTTATCTTTTTCATTCATGGAAATTGAAGAAAACTAACATCATTTTAAACACCCTTGACTTGATAAAGGAACCAAGAAAGCGACTATTAGGTTGAAAATTAAATCCAAAATTTTGAATTCCAAAATCGAAATGCGTTCATGATTTTCCAGTATAAAATTTTGCATAATATAGTACCGTTTCGGGGACTTGTTTAAAAAGCAGTCAAATGAAACAACTGAAAGACGGAACATTGGTGATTGTGTAAAAGCAAGATAAAAGATGTATCTTAAGGATAATCCAATTTCAGCTATCCACCTTTGGTAACGTATTCAGTTAACTTGATTGATTTAAAATACGAGACAACAATCCGTCTTTGTCGAGGCGGGAAAAGGCAGTCCCCTCAATATGGTGCCCTATATATGTTTTCTGTCTATGTAGGATAGAAGTATTGTTTTCAAACCGACAACACTCAAGGGGATAAGATAAAAAAGATCGATATCGTTTGTGTTGGGGAAATTAAGTATTATTTGTGAATAATGATTATTCATGGTTTTGATATGACAACTAAGCCGCGTTAGGAGATTGTCGTGTGCCAAGGGAAGGAACGCACTTTTACTTGGTCACGCGAAATTGTAGGTGCTTTATTTCAAAACTTAGGTTGTTACATGTAAATAATAACTTTTTACTCCTCTGTTCCAAATCTAAACTTTATATTTTCTTAAGCGTATTTCATAATTGTGTTATTTTTCTTAACAATTTCTTAAATCAAGTTAGAAAATTTTGCGAAATCTCAAGTCAGAGAAATCCAAGATAACGCCGAGGGAAATATGGTTTTTGTTTGGTTTTAAAGCCGTTTGCCTTCACACATTTCTGACTTTTATTGAAATGCCCATTTGTTATGGATCCAACTCTTGATCACTTTAATCTAACTGAATTTGCTTTATTATAGATTCACCATTATTTGCGTCTCAATTTTAACTTTTGACTGACTGACTTAGAGAAGCGTTATTACAGATAGGTGACCTAAAACCAGAGAATAATGAAACAGGAAAAACATAGCTATAGGCATTAAACTCAAACTTTCCTTATTAAGGTGTGTTTCCTGGTTTGTGTCGAAGAGAAGTAATCACTAGGTTAAATACCAGAGATATAAAAACGACCCGTGTGAGATAGTCTTTACATGATTTTTTAGTTTGTGAAAGATTATTTAGGATGGACTTTTCAAATTTATAGAACAGCCGTTGAAGAAGTGCGATTTATTTATATGTACGATGGCGTAAGATCTGGACAAAATCTATTCGTTCTTGCATGCATTTCTCCCAAAATTCTTCATTTTAGACAGCTTTATCATTAACGTTTAAACATGAAACCGGTAAATTTTGTGTTGTCTTTTTTAAGGTCAAATACGAAAGAGAAAAAGCGATCGATATTTTGAATAGAAATCCTCATACATGTACCAAATTGTGTTAATTATTGCTGAATTGGAAAATCCGAAAAATATACTATGCTAAGAAATTTATGATATGGAGGAATGAAGACAACTTTGCCAATATACACGTTGAAAATCATTGTTATCAAACTGATTTTTATGAATAATAATAGAGAGGGTTAAGTCTACCAAATGGCCATAAAGATGTTTTACACCTACCGGTCCAATGTATGAAAATCCTGTATTTTTGGCAACTCTTTTGGCTATTTCTTCTCCTCCGTCGCCATGAAGGGTAACCAACCAAGAATTGGTAACAACCTCCTTACATAGCGATCTTAAAATATGGCAGTTCAGGAAAACGAGCAACAACCACACGTCAGTCATTCGCCATAATGGTGAAATGGCCAAAATTTTCATCCCTCGACCTCTCTTGTTGCCTGTTTTCTATTCCAACAGTTCGCGTCTGTTCGTTTTCCAACCCTGCTTCAGTTACCCTTCTTAGTGTCCTTCTGTTTTCTTCAGTCCCTGTATTGTCGTGTCTGTAGTTGAAATTAATCTGCAAACCGAAAAGTCACATCTGGAAGGAGTTCCTGCCGTATTGTCGACCAACGGCACAACGTCATTGGTGGACCCCTACCTACGTCACCGCGCACGTCACTGTTTGAAACAGGCTGTAGGTCCCGGCCATTTCAACAAATAATTATCATTGGAGTCTAAATAAAGCTTATTAATATTGAAAGGAGGCTTTATCAGTGCGGACAATTACAATATATTGGAGTCACAATTCCAAGAGTCGTGTCTGCTGCCATTTGCATAGGAGCACGATAATATATTGATTGCATGTAGGAACATTGCGGTCGATAAAAATAATGGCTGCCCACGAGTATTTTCTCTGCTTTCAAGGAGTAGATCCAATCGTTATGGGCAATGGCGCTTGAAAAGAACATATTTCGCTCCTTCCTTCTGGGTAATATCACACCGCGAACAGCGAAAGTGTATTTTCTGGGGCCAGACATTAAGAGAGTCCATATATCAACAAGATTGCGAACAGTGGTAGTGTGTATTCTTCGTCTTATTCCAGACAATATATGCCCTCTGCCTTGCCAAAAGATATATCTCTCTGACATGTTAAAAACACTTTCTTCAGTTTTGCCTTTTTTTGTCATTTCTAAACAAAATACATACATGCCTAAGCAGTAAGTGTGTTTGGAAATCTGTAGTTTAATGAGATATTGCATTAGGCCTTCAAAGAACGGCCTGGCCGCGCGCTTCAGTTTGAATTGGACTAAATACAACCCTGTCTAAATAGACTTCACTTTTCTTTAGTCAGCTTTCGTGATGCTGTAGATCTATCAAAAGGCCTCTCGAGGATTTCAGCTCGGAAATTAACAATAACCTTGTTGCCACGGCAACCGCGTGCTTTGATGTGTAACTTCCAGTCTCTCGTTTATCATACAAATATTGCGGATAATGGACTTCGTATCTCATCCATTGTGTTATCACTTGAGAGAGAGGGGGGTGGGGGAGAATGACAGTCAGATCTTCCAGTGGGGAAGAATTAAGCTCTCTATATATGATTACAAGATACACTAGGAGGTGTAAGAAAGCAACCACACGATGGTTTGAAATCGTTCTATGACAAGCTGGGAGACGTGTAGCTCTACAATTATGTCGATACAGGCGTTATAACTGATTAGTACAGGTGTGAAGGGCGTCACAATGCTTCAATATTAAGACGATATATATCTTTTTCCCAAAAGACGTTTGATAGGTTGGTCGCAATACGTTAGACGTAGCCTAACATTATTTATTGAAAATGTCGGCCCTATGTCGTCGATAGTAATGTATCGTTTATTGCTAGTATCTCCTCCTTTGTGTGACCGTATTAATACTTAAATCTATCAAGGAACTAATTACCACCAGGAGACATCAGCGTAGTCGATATTCTTTATACCGGCTGTGTGTATCAGTCACAGCAGGCGAGACAATGTATAATATCTATTCTAATTAAAATCACCGGTGTATGTAGATAATACTTCCTGCCTTAACCAGAATGGCCTCGATTTGCTAAATTGGTAATCAGCATGATCAAGTCGACAATAAATTGGCAATCCGCTTTATTTCAGGCTTTCTGAATCTCGTAATCTGATAAGATGGCGTGGACGTATATTACACAGCGGGATCAAAAATCATCCGCTAGGTGTGTGTGTGTATATATAGTCCAGGGATTTCGCCTTTGCTCATTCATTAGTTTTACGTGTTCAGTTGAAGACACTGCATGGGCATTAATCCACTATGTTCACTCAATATAAGCATAGAATTACTTCTATGACGTAAGCAAACACTTGAAGAGAACATAGGCTGAAAAAGCTCTAAATTTGAATCTGCACTCTTCATAAAAAGCCCTTTAAGATTAGGAGAGGTTGTTTTTGCCTTTGTTGCTTACTTTAAACTAAACTACTTTAAACCTAACTAAAAAAACAAAAATTATGGGCGGTTTGTGATAAAATTGTCAAAATAGGCCAGAAATTGGCTTTCTAAGAATCGATCACACAATGTTGGTGATTCACTGAATTTATTATAATGAAAATTGAGTTGCCAGAGCGGATGTCTATGGTGGCCCCTATTGGATATTTCGACTTTTAGAGTTTGCGACTTTTAGAGTTTTCGACTTTTCGAGTTTGCGACTTTTAGAGTTTTCGACTTTTCGAGTTTGCGACTTTTATAGTTTTTGACTTTTCGAGTTTTCGACTTTTTTACCAGTCATACACTGGCTGCGCGTAGGAAGATATTCAGAAGTAAGAAGCAAGGTAGATCTCGACGAAGTCATGCAGCCAACTGGTCACTTTTTGGCCATAGCAACACTAACATTTTTAGATATCTCATGTCACAGAAACTGTGCAACTTATTCACGTCAATGGAAGGTGGCTTTTCGCATGAGAAAATTGACTATCAAGTTTCATTAAAATCTAACCTGGCAACTTTTTTACCAGTCGGAATACTGGCATCGTGATACTAGCCGTCAGATGTCAGTGTTATTTGTTTATCAAGACAAGAGCAACTGATAGTTAAAATGTACTTCTTGTTTTGAGAATACATATGGAAGACAAGAAACATATACGATGTTTGTATAAAAAATAATAATGAAAAATGAAAAAAAAAAAAAAACTCCGATATTACTTATCATTATTACTTATTAATTACTTATAACTTATTTTGTCTTATGTCAACTTTTTAACAATTATGGCAAGTATATTTTTATTTAAGAAAATCTATAATGAAAGAAAAAACAACTATGCACATGTATATATATATATATGTGGTAATTTATTAGCAACAAAATGGGCATTTAGACCATTATGCCCATAAAACAAAAGAATTTATTGCACATTTCAGGCATGCAACCACTTCTTAAATGCTTGTAACAATTTCAACATTTAATTTAAATTTAAAATTTTTAAAAATCGTATCATAATAGTAGCTTCTAGCAGATGTATCTTAAATCAAGTTTTTCTAGTTAAAATTTATCTGTCTAGATGGGAGTGTACCCCTCAGCTAAATACTATTTTAATTTTACAGCAGCTAAATACTATTTTAATTCTACAGTAATATTACAATAACCTTGATGTTCTCAGCAGATGAGATGCTAGTATTAAATCATTTTTAATCAGTTGAATTTAAATTGCACTGATGTCACTTTCCATCTTTATTTAAATCAGGCTTTATCTTTGGCAATAAAAAAGCAAAAAATCCACGCTGCCACCAGACAATGGCAACACACTAATATATGCAGACATAATTTTAGCATATAAAATACCCCAAGCTAAATATATAATTGTACAGTAACATCTAGGCACATGAGACATTCAACCATTTGAAATTAAACAACAGACACACACACAAAAAAAAAAAATACATAAAATGTCCATCTCTTGTCTCTTCTTAACAGCAAACAGTATGCATTCCTTGTATGTCCTTTTGATCAGTATGTGGCCCTTGCAATGCTGTTATCTGAAAAATGAAACAAAGCTAATTTTAAAAATTATTTCACACAAATTCACATTTGAATGTTTCAAAGGTTTTATATTCCAAAGCAACTTTCCTCATTAAAACTACTTTCTTAATCATCCACCTTTACATATATGCAATTTCTATACTACGGGCTGTATTTCATACCTTGGCTGTCAGACCATAGCAGAATCCATAGTTTATACAAGGTATGTGGGCAGTCAGCTGGTAAGGTGTGGTTAGGTTAAGACTTAAGAGTTTTATTAAAGTTGTTGAAGACCTCTCACTTCCTGTCTCTTTTTTCATTTACTGAAAAATATAAATAGCACATTAGTAATCTGTCTTATCTAAATAAAATTCAACTGATTAAACACCTGTAATAATAAAATCTTTATTTTACTCCGACAATTAAGAAAGTTCTATAAATAGTGTGTAACTCTACCCTTGACAAACAATAGCATTCATTGAAAAATTGAGAAGTTTAGATCATGGTGAAAAGCAAATCAAAGATCAACTTCAAGGTCTCAGTGAGATTTCCAGAATATGACCTCCTATACAAGTTCAATAGTAATTATGGGCGTATCTCTGCCAGTTTTCGAGATATAAGGGATAGAAAATTTGCAAAGTTCAGTTCAAAAATATATTTCCATGTAGGATTTGTGTCTTTATTATAAAGAATAAAACTGTAAGGCACTCTTATTTTTGTTGTACCACTCAATGAGAAAATTACAATTAAAAAATATGAATTAAAAAATACAGTATGTGTAAAATTCACAATTGTCTGTGATTTTTCATTGAAAAAAACAAGTACCTAGTCCATTTGATTTTGATAAAATGTCGTTCATTTTTTAAAGAAATTTGACTTGCCCCATTAAGAATATATACAATTTTGTTGTTGAAGATATATCTTTGTAAAAGTGTGCAACCCAAAGCAACAATTTTTCAAACCCAAAATAATTCTGTAGAAACACCTAATGAAATACGAATATAATAAAATCAAATCAAAGCCTATGATCAAAGATTGTCACCTAGATTGAATCGTCTATTATTGATATTTCAATCTAAAAGTGTGCAACCCAAAGCATTCATATTCTCTAAACCAAAATAATTATGTGGACACATCCACTGAAATTTTAAGGAAATCAGCTTTGACATCAAGATTGGATCATTTATTACTGACATATCAATCTAAAAGTGTGCAACCCAAAGCATTCAAATTCTGTAGCCATTCAAAATTCTGTCAACAATAAAGCATGCCTAGCTATTTATGTTTGCGTGTTCGAATTGCTTTTCAATAAAGCATGCCTAGCTATTTATGTTTGCGTGTTCGAATTGCTTTTTAAGTTCTGCTTCACTACAACTATTTTCACTATCACTGTTTTCTTTTATAATTTCTTCACTACATAAATTATCTAAGCTATTTAAACACTCCCCTTCACATACACAACTTCCAACAACGGTTGCCACATGTGGTCTACCTTCCTACAACTATACACCCTTTCATTAAGAAATTAAAATTATCCTGTACAGCATTTCCTAAAATAAAGACAACCTAACAAATGGTGAAAAGCTAATAGTCCACTTCTGTAGTTCCCTGCACCTACTTCATCAAGAGTTACTACAGCAATTTTTCCAGATATAAAGTCAGCATACCTATAAAATACAGAGTAGATTGTTTTTTACCAAATCCCCTAAAAAACGAAACATAATCACACCCAGAACATACAAACAAAACCTGCATAATTTACCCACCTTTGACCTATCTAACCTACTCAAGTCGGGATCATTAACTAAGTAACCATGCAACCTATTAACATTAACATAAATTTCCTCATACAACTTACAACTTAATTTTATCAAAATGTTCTTACCCAGGTACTCTCTGCTATCATACAAACCAAGCCCTATTTCTAGTACATCAGTATCTGGTGATATGATTATCATATTATTTTCTGAACTATTCAGACTGTGAAGCCAGACTAAACTGTCCCCTTCTTCATGATTTGAACTAAATAAAGCATCCCCCCTAACAGAACCACTGACAGCTAACTTGCATATGTCATTATAACTACCAGCTACACACAACCTAGTACTCCTATATCTCAGTGTGACTGTTCACAGTGAAACTGCAATAAGGTATCACCAAGGTAGGCTATTAGTTTACCCTTGTTAGATCTAGATATTGCTTAAAAAATCATGCCAGACTGCTGGTAAAGAGGTTTCATGAGTAATTTCTTCCACATTTAATCCTAAGCAACCCTGATCTCTCCTATCATGTTCAACTTGTTTAGGATAATATTTATTTTTGTCCACTGGTTTATCGAAAACAACATGAATTTCCACAATATCTTTGACTTTAAATAATTTAAGTATATTCTGGGGTAGCGCTAGCAATTTTTTTCACTTAGCCAAATCACCACATTTTTGTCAATTTGTTATCAAAATGGTTATAATTTGGCTAAAACATCAAATCAAGCCCTTTTTCTTTAGCCAATTTAAGCCAATTTTAGCATTTGGCCAAATTGGTGAGTGTTAGCGCTACCCCAGATATTCCTATTGTAAAAAGATTGTGCATATTGTTTGAAAGTAATGGTAATGGTGGTGCTATAACCTGAAACATTGCATCAATAACTATGTTAGTATAGGCAATTTCTTTAGGGAACCCTGTATTAAAAGCTTGTGGGAAATTTGATTGAAAAAAAAAATGTCTTGATAAAGACTTATATCTTTTATAGGGGGGTCCATCTTCTCCATAGGGGGATCCATCTTCTCCACATAAAGCTAAAGGGATTGGTATTATTTGTTGAACATTTAGTGGTAGTGCTTTTTCCTTTTTTTTGCCCAATTCAGCTGTTTCCTTGAAAGGATAATAACTCTTCATATGAGATCTATATTTCACAATAAAAACATTGTGAACAACTCATAGAAATATGATATACCACAAAAACGGCAGTTATAGCTATTATTCTGATATCTGAGCTTGTCTTTAGACCATGTGACCTCCACTGATGGCTATTCTCTGTTATAATATCTTAAGAGATTAAAACAAAAAACAAACTTTTTAGAAAAAAACAGGGACTAACTTTGAATGTAAAAATGGATACATTAACCATTGGTAAGTATGGGAAAATTGTTGTTTACTCCAGGAAAATTCATTTTTTGTCCAAAGTGAAGAGTCCCTTAATTATCCCTTTAAGGACGCTCTCTCATATTTCAGATTTCATATTTCTGCCCTAGCGATTTTGATTAAAATTGTAAGACAAAATCTTCTTACCATTCATAAAAAGTAGGTAAAGGTCAATTTCAAGGTCACAGTTAGATAGCCAATATATGACTTCCTATTCAAATTTAATAGTAATTATGTGCATATCTTTGCCAGTTTTGAAAGTATAAGCACTGAAAAAGTTGCAAAGTTCAATTCATGATGAAAAGTAGGTCAAAGGTTAATTTAAAGGTCACATTTAGATTGCCAGTATATGACTTCCTATTCAAGTTCAATAGTAACTATGGGCATTTCTTTGCCAGTTTTGGAGATATAAGGGACTTAAATGTTGCAAAGTTAATGGTTGCAAAGTTAATGGTTGCAAAGTTCGTGATGAAAAGATATAAGGGACTTAAATGTTGCAAAGTTAATGGTTGCAAAGTTCGTGGTGAAAAGAAGGTCAAAGGTCAATTTCAAGGTCACAGTCAAATTGCCAGTATATGACTTCCTATTCAACTTCAATAGTAACTATGGACCTATCTCTGCCAGTTTTGGAGATATAAGGGACTTAATGTTACAATTTTGGAGTTACAATAATGTGCCATAAATTTCCAACAAAAAAATTAATTGAAATAAAGAAAAGGTCATTTTGGTTAAAATTCTTGAAATGGGAGGTGCTCAGAAGTTCTTGATGTTCAAATTTCATAAAATAATGGCATTTTTGATCCAAAGTTGTCTGCCTTGCCAAGCCTTATATTTTATTTTCCAGGTCAAATCCAAGGGCATATTTGAAATCTCCACATATAAATGACTTTCAGTCAGCCGTCTGTAGAAATTTTTCTCATAATTCCTTCGATATGGTAGATAATTAGCATTTAATTTTGCCATTTTTGGACAAGGGTGCACTGCAATGAGCACCACACCTAGACCCCAGCACCGACAAAGCCCAAATTTAACGTGGAACGAATTGAGATTATAGGTGACCTAAATCCAAGAGATGGGTATGCAGGTCCTTGTAGTCTAGGAGGAGAAGGGGTAACGGTAACATGGTGGCAGAGAGGGCAGAATGATCCGGACGGGACTAAAACCATGTGTACCGCCAGCGCCTACGCTGGTGGTACAATAACAAAGCTGAGTGCAAAAAAAAAAAAAAAAAAAAAAACGTTTTCTGTACCTTTTTACTGATAGACCATACTTTTTCTTCAGTCGGGACCACATACCACGATAACCAAGACATCTGCCAGTTCCTTCAAGTTCTTCCTGCAAAGGTTTTACAGCAAAACAGCCTCAGAAAATGAAAATCCATATTCACATGTTTAGTGACAGTACATGAAAAACAAGCATTTAAACCTCATTTTCACAAGATTCTACATAATAAACCACATTCTCAAATTAAAAAAAAAATAGATTACAATAAAGACAATGATTACAAACAGTCTAATTCTTACATAAAACCCATTATAATTAAAATAATCAACAGTAAAATAGTAATAAATAATATTATAGAATAGTAAATTGTAAAATGCATCTTCTATAATTATCCAAGCTTATAAACTACATTACTGTATTTGCAACAAGACATGTAAGGCAACTGAAAATGTTGCTTAAAACATGAGTTACTAATTTAATAAACCCTATCTTCACTGTAGTGGAGTAAGAGTTACCCCCTGATACTGATTTAGCAAAAAATAATTTAAATTTTGGACTTAGTAAACATAATAATATTAACAGAGTGTTCATTGGGCTCAACGACTGGTATATTGCACTGTTTGTCAATTCATTTCAGAAGCTGAGATCATAAGCTGGACATCAAATTTTTGCATAGAAAAAAAAACAGGCATTCCTCAGTGTAACATGCTATAAAGACTAAAATGAGCAAAAAAAGAATCATTCAAAGACACCCTGGTGCATAGCACGAAATTCATGCACTACATGTAGCACTCCTATTGACAATTCAGATATAGGCAAAGCATATCAGAATCACCAGTAAGAAGTGCTTGTACATGAATTTTGCACTACCTGGTGCAAAATGAGAATAAAGGCCAAAACTTGCAGAAGTTTTCAAATTTAACTACATGTATGAGTTAGCAGGATATTTAACATTTTACAATCATATAGTTTCTCTTTAGAAGACTCACTCTCATTGCATGAATCACTTCAGGTAAATCCTCTTCAATTGATTTTCTTCTTAAGTTCAATTTGACAAGACGTTTCCTCAAGTAGGATTCACTGAGTATGAAATGAGAAAATATGTATACATTGTACAACAATCTAAATAAATACAAAACATGCAAATATATATCTTTAACATAAAATGTTTAAATATGCAAGAATGCAAAAGCTTGATGAAGGGGGGGGGGAGAGAAAGGAGGGAGCAAAGATGACATCTTTTTGCAATATAAAATACAAATAAATAAATGTGCAAAGCCCTCGAGGCTTAATTAAGCACTGAAAACTAGTATTACATAAGACTACATCCGGATACTCCCCCGCACCGACGTGACCCCTTGCATAATCAGTTACAATAATTAAGTTTGATGAGTGAGGATACTAACCTTTCCAGTACCATATCATAGGGAAAGTTACACTCACCTTACATAGGTGCCATGGGCAAGTGACAATTAAAGTTTTAGCAATCTCAGTTGCTGTGTATCCTGCTTTGAAATAATAACTAGTAATAAGATTTTCCATTGCTTGCTTTCCGCGTGCCAAATGTGCAGAAGTTCCGCAGCAAAAAGCTGTCCGCAGAAAAAAGTCGAAAAGTCGAAAACTCTAAAACTCTAAAAGTCGCAAACTCTAAAAGTCGAAAAGTCGAAATATCCAATAGGGGCCACCATAGATGTCTGCGCTCTCCGAGTGTTTTTTCCAGTTTCATACATGTAATTAATAGGTCTGGTTTCCTGCGATGGCATTTCATGTTCATTACTATAATATGCAAGGTATTCGTGATTACTCCTTGTGTACGAGGTAACGGCAGGTACCTTTTGTTATTTTTTTAAATGTGCGAACGAGTTCGACTTGTTCGATGCTTGTTTGTTTGTACGTGTTCGAACTTATTCATGAAAAAAAGAGCTTAAATTCTGCACTTTCGCAATCACCTCAATAGATTCACCTTCCTAATTTTATATTTTATTATAAAATTTGAATCCAATAAGCTTGTCAAAATAAAATGAAAATGTATAAAAAGCTTCTACACAAATGTACGATACCAGTATCTGCGCTATGTACACTGACGCTACTTTTACGTTAACTAAACAATATACAAATACATATCTGGCGCAGAAAATTATGTTCAAAGACATATGGTATCTTATTAACTATTATAAACGTTCAACATTTCCATCCACTTACTTTCCAGAAATGCAAAAGAAAAAAAAAACATTTGTGCTGTGATGAAATGCAAATACAACTGTTTCAATTAACACTCCAATAAATTGATATTCCCCTAACAGCAAAGTGAGGATTACCTTCACTGCGTTAATTTACACATTTCTACAATCATTAAACAGGAACAAACATAATAACATTTTGTAATCTGGAATGAAATTTTTACAGCAAAACAAACTATAAAAGAAGAAACATCGAAGAAAGAGTGGAAATAAGAAAGACTATTCATAAACCAAAGAGGAGAATTATATACATTTTTGCTTTGTTCAATAATAGGAATAATGGTAAAACTATTAATCAACGTTTTGCGTCACTTGCCGTATCCACACATTTTAGATTTTAACTGAAATTATTGGTTTCATATTTCAAGTTAATTGCACGTTTTATGGTACATGGTTGTTGGTTGCATTACAGGGGGGAAACATGAATTAAATGGAAAAAACAAAACTACTACGCCAAAAACAGGACATAAAAAAGAGCAATCATACTAGCAAAGTAAAAAACACGCAAATCTATCCAATACATGTAGCACCGCATTCATGGAACATCTACTGCATAGTATGATAGTATGTACAAGAAAATAAATGACATTAAAACATGGAAAAACCATAAACATACTAAACTCAACACAGGTCATATTAGGACAAGTAATGATGACGTCATTCTACTTTTCATTTTCACAACCTACGTAAATTGAAGGAGACATTTCACTATAATACTAAATATACAACCTTTGCTTTCTGGTCCCAAGTGTTATAATACATATATTTACTCCATTTTGATACTTAATTATTTTAAAATACAAATATTCAAATAATCAGTCACTTTTTTCACAAAAACCACTGATGTCAATTTTGTTAAAAAATCCAGTCACTAACTTACATTTCCCTTCACATAATAAAAAGCAATCACAGGACTTCATGGTGAGACTTACAAAATAGTATGTTAGTTACTGTATCATGGGTATGATTGTGAAGGTTCACATATCTTGTATGCAGTTTTAGTCTTAGTTTAAGCTGTGTGTGTGTGTGTGTGTGTGTGTGTGTGTGTGTAAAGTAACAACTGAGATAACACCTCAAATAACTCCAACAAAATATGGTCCCTGGTTTAACAGTACCTTCTCCATGGTAAAAAAATCTGAACTGTTGAAGCACAACTACCTCGCCTTAAGCTATAATATTTAAATTCCTCTAACTTTGGTCACTAATTGAGTCACTGGTGTCAGCCAAGCAATTATCAATGACTCTTTTGAGGTAATTATTCTCCATGAGCAAGCGATTCATGCATAACAATTAACTTTGGCTTTCTTGGACCACCCAAGGTGGTGGCAAGTATAAAAATCCATGTATCTAAATGTATATAAACAGCCTTCAAATTCTTCAAATCCCTGATTGCTACAAATAACAGTTCAATGTTTTTTTTTTTTTTTTTTTTTTTTTTGACATAAATGCTGTGCTAGGCCACATGATTCAAAAACCTTAGATGGCACTTGGAAGCCGACAGCTGTCCTCCAGCAAAATTGCTTGCTTCATTTGTCATGAAATTGTTACTTCGGGAGATCCTTCTGGTTCGTGAGACACAGCCAGAACCAATTTGCAACACATTTGCTCTCTTTTTGTATTGATTTTTTTCTTCTGTTCCAATTTTTTTCCATTGATTCACAACAATGCTTGAACATTTTGCATGACTTTTCACTCAATCAGGATTATCTTTCACAAACTTCATCTACATCTCATATTTCAGTTTCCTGAGGAGGTGGGCGCTGGCCGTTCCTTAAAGAATTAACGCTAGAATTCAGGTCTGGTTTGACATCGTCATCATCAGAATCTGAATCTGCTTTGCTCAGTGATGCTTTGTCGCTCAGACTGTCTGAATCATCACTCAGTTTGCTAGCTGGAGTGTAAGCTTTAAGAGTTTTAGGGCGTCTCTCAAGGCTGTCCTCATAACCCTTGTTTTCAAACTCTAAAGTCATCCTGGTTTGTTGCGGCGTGCTCACGGAACGCGGAGGGGTGTCGATGCCGCTCCTACTGTCCAGACTACGATCATCATAGCCCATGTTTTGGTAGATCCCATAGACTGGCCTGGTGCTCAGGTTAGGAATTTCATTCTCAAGTTTGGGCGGATAGTAATCATCATGGTCACTGTCAATAACACTGGGTTCCGCAGACCGGTCAGTGAAAGTGGTCACTTCATTTTCCAGTTTCGGTGGGTACATGTCCTCTTTGTCACTGTCATACATAACACTGCCATTCCTGGAGGGGTAATCAAAGGTGGAGCCTGTGCTCAGACCCTCCAATTTGGTCTTGTCCATGGAGTCATCACTTGTGTCGTCTATGGTGACTCCGGACACTGTCAGATCAGGATGCATGTTGACGTGGACTTCGGGCTGTCGTGGCTTCTTTTTCTGAGCACGGAAACTGTTGAAGCCACCAGTGCCTGTGGACTTAACGGAGCGCATGGAATTGCGAATGACTTCTCGGCGCTCTAGTCTTTCTTTTGTGCGACGCTTGGCCTTCAGATATGCCAGGCAGATGATAATGATGAGGATGAGGACGATAACTCCCATCACAGAGACAACAATTATCACCCAGCTCCAGTTGAACGGGAAGTAAGGCACCACAGGAACTGAAAGTAGCAAGATTATCCAGTTTAGCTTATTAAACATATTATTATTTATCAAAAGAAATCTTTCAATCAAATTTTAATTTAAAAATCTTAAATGTTATTCAAAATCACTCGATTCTTGAATCTGTCTTTCAAATCTCTCAGCTTTATTTTACCTAAACAGAAGGAAAATCATTTTCCAATTATACTTAAACATTCAACATTAAACAAAGTATACTGAATTTATTCTTATTTTAATTACTCCCGTATTATTTGTGTTCCAATTCACAAGAGCTAAAAGGCGGATTTCCTAAATAAATTTAACTTGGCTTTCACTTAAACTTAGCTTACACTTCATGATCAAATTTTGGTGAAATCCCACTTGGTACGTGCCACACAGCATCTATGTATCTGACATTACCTGACCTATGTGAACTCTGTCCAGTATTACAGCTAAAATATCTGTTGAACTTACAGTTGGTGATGAGGAAATAAAGGTGCTGTCACACTACAGCTATGTGAGAAAATTTGCCAAAACACAGACAAATGCTAGGGGTTCGTTAAACTTATGTAGAATGTGTCTTGAATATGTAGGCAAACGTTGATGTACCTTCACATACCCAAAACAGAGGGAGATAAAATGTACAATCTTAACACACAAATGAACTTACTCTTCTCACAAATGTACGGCAGCCTCTCATGACAGTCGGTGGCTATAGGCTGGTAGTTCAACATGGCGGAACAATACCCCTCAGTGATGGTGTGGTAGACCCAAACTTTCCAGAAATGTGTGTAATCAGCCTGGTCCTGGATGACCAGACCACCCAGGAAGTTCAAGGCATCTTTGGCGTCTGCTATAATACCCCCCTCAAGCTGAAAGTAAGGAATATGAAGACATTTACTTCAGTCATATTTGGGCTTGAAATCAAAAATATCATCATCAATCACAGATATTGGGTCATGTTATCCAGCAAATTGACAAAATATTAAAATATAAATATGCTTTCATCAGTTGGTATAATCTTGAATGATTACTTTACACCAAATTGGGAGCCTAAACTTTTCAGTGTATAAGAAATAAGAAGATTCATCTAAAAGTGCTTTATTTCAGACAGATACCAATCACCAATCACAGATACCAACAACTTATTAAAACAACAAAAAAAAAAATTTATCTCCCTGAAGCTTCCCCAGGCCTACCTCACACTGTTGTTTAGCTCTGTAAAATGGCAGCAGTCCACCCATATAGTAAAAACAGCGGTTGTTGTATTCATGCCAACCTGGCTGACAAAATCCTGAAAATTTTTTAAACAAAAAGTTAGGAATGATATCTTTAATTCATAATTTCTGAGAAAAAAAATCTTACATAAATTGCGACATTATTTAGGTGTGTGAAAGACGTCACAGGATTTAACATCCAGATTAAAAGTCAACACCTGCCTCTCGATGAGAATGAAGTGCAAATTAGGAAGGCAACACCTGTTTATTAGCAAAGGAGCTTTACACAGGTAACCAGATTATGAACTTGGCAAAATCTGTGTAATGTTTTCAAGTCACAGCCCAACTACACAGGATCCAACTTTTAAATTTCACATCAATCAATTAGCAGCTTTCCACAGGTAACCAGAAAACTACTTTGGCAAACAGAGCTCTCACCTTGTAGCAGGGATTTATTAGAATAAAGCGGTGGGTCATAGGTGACATTATAAATTTGGTAGAAAGTTTCCTCGGGATGTCTCCCCTGCCACTCTTCTCTCCACACATTCCAGCGCCACCAATCCTCCCAGTTCTTGGGAGCTCGGTACAAGTGCTTGTAGCGGCCATCTTCAAAATCCAGAATTCTTCCCCTGATGGCGAGGTCATAGGGTGACCCCCACCAGTTCCCTGGCGCCTCTATAGACAGGGTGTAGTCATCCGTGCTGTGGAAGAAATACAGAATATACAACATATAGAAAAATACTAACCAATGCTGCGTAAAAGCAAAAAAAATTCAAGTTCCCAACAGACACGATTTATTTTGATGACAAAAAATATTGCAGTAAATGTTTAAGTCCGATGTAACAGTGCACCAATATTTAGTTCATAGTTCACATAGTTCAAAATAATTACTGAGAACATAAATTATCAATAAGCCACCATTACAGCTTCATTTAATGACATCATAAAAAGAAAAAATTAAACCTCCATTGGCTACACTTACAAAGTCATACTTCCTGCTGCCAAGTCCAACATTTAGTTTAAAGTTCACATAGTTCACAATAATTGCTGAGAACATAAATTACCAATAAGCCACTATTACAGCTTCATTTAATGACATAATAAAAAGAAAAAAATGACATAATAAAATGAAATAAATTGCCTTTTTTTTAAAGAAAAGGCATCTACCTCCATTGGCTACACTTACAAAGTCATATTTCCCGCTGCCAAGTCCAGAGTACAGTATGGATTGTCAAAGTAGTTATGGCGGACCTTATGGCGTACAGTGTGAGCAAATATGGTGGTCTTGTAGTCCGGACCAGACGCGTTGTTGTAGTAGATGTGGTTGTATTCATACGTCGGCCACATTTGTACTTTTTCTACACCCCTGTAATAAAAAGGATTCAAAGTAAGAAAAGATTTCATCACATCATTGTAACCTAAAATCATTAAGTTATCATTTTAATTCAACGATTTTCAAAGTTTATTTCTATGATGAAAATAAATCTTGAAAATGTGATTTTTTTTTTTTTTTTTGCAAGGTAAGCACAGTATCAAGTTTTCATTGATGTGTCTTTAAAAAATTCTTCGTTCATTTGGCAGATTGTTTTCACAAAATATTATGAATTTTTTTCTTATTTTGGCTTCCTACAGATTTGCCCTCAAACTCCCACAAATTATGGATGTCCTCAGACAGGCAGCGAAAGCAATTAGTTCTATTTGAACAAATCCATGAAGCTGACAGGATATTCACATCCTTGTACAAATAGACGTCTGCCTTCTTACCAAGAATCAATAATGCTGGAACCAGTGTTGTTATGGAGGACGTTCCTGGTAAAGTTCACGTCCACACCGCGGAAGACAAGAGTACTGGTCTCTGTGTTGTTCACCAGATTCCATGTTATGTAGTTGTATTTTACCAAAATCTGAAATATGATGTTTTGGGGAAAAAAAATAATAAACTAAAGAACTTAGCAAAGATTTGTAATAAAACACACAAAAACATGGAAGCAATCCTTAGGAAATAGTGACAAAAATGAAACACAAATAAAACGTCTAGAAAACTAGAGGTAACATATTACTTCAAATATAGAATGATTTTATATCTTTGATGCAATTATGGTTAATACTAACTCCTCACATCAGAATACAAAATGACTGTCTTGAAGTTCTTAAACAGACTTTCTTAATAACATCATTATAATCCTACTTTTTAACACCAAACACCAAAAACATTCCTCTCTGTAAATGAAATACAAACTGTCTATTTTTTCACAATCACTCAGACTGTCCATTTTTATTATCAATTTCACCTGTTGGAAGTGATGTCCTCCTACTTCCATGCAAGGTCCAAAGGTGTTCCCATAGATGACGTTATTACTGATATTGGCCAGGACAGCTTTAGAGAATGCATCAGCCACTGTATACATATAGAACCCTCCTTTGTTGCTTCCATAGAAGTTATTGGCAAAGGTCACATAGGGTAAGTGTTGGACATTCAGATACACTGTGGGGTTTGAAGTCAAGTTCAACATGGAGATGCCATTTCTTTCAATTTGATTCTCTGTCATGGCGACAGAAGGGTTGGTCTCGCCCACGTTGACGTACATGACAGCACCCCCTTCATTGTCTGTGATGAGGGATTTGACCACCTTGTGTAACTTGTTATTGCCTGGAAAAACAAAAAGGAGACAGAAAAGTGAAAATGTGAAATTTAAGAAGTTTAATTTTCTGGCTGGAGGATGCCAAGTCTTCCTGTCCTGCAGTGTGAGTTAGCAAATAAAAAACTGTCAAATGTTTACATTCTGATATTAAATTATTCCAATATATGCTTAGTAAGATATTTAAATCCAAGTCAAAAACACCAAAGCTAACACATTTTCTACCGGTATTTGTAGCAAATAGTAGTTAGAACTATACCAAACGAGTGGCATTTTAATACCACTCTGCACTTTACACTCTGCTACCTAATGTAAATAACTGCACAACAATTTTACACATAAATATCAGACTTGAGCCCAGGTTAAAAAAGAAAAAAGAAAAAAAAAGAACCTCTGAACATTTATCATAGGACCCAACACCTAACCTTGACAAATCTCAGGAAACATCGGAATTCAATTAAAAATGCGGAATTGCGCTTTTCCGCAAAGAAAAAAGCTCAAGTCTGAAATAAATACAGAAATGTCAACACAAACCTGAATATCCTCTCCTGGACAAAGGCAAGAT
This sequence comes from Lingula anatina, assembly GCF_051362555.1. Taxonomy (NCBI): domain Eukaryota; kingdom Metazoa; phylum Brachiopoda; class Lingulata; order Lingulida; family Lingulidae; genus Lingula; species Lingula anatina. The sequence goes on from NC_141768.1 coordinate 48,170,715, forward strand.
GACCACCTCAGCAATAAACCCATAGAATGGTTCCCCAGCAGCAGCATGGATGTGAACATTAAGAGTGTTAAAGCCATAATTAGTTTTATACAACTGCCTTCTTTGACTCATGGTTGCATTGGGCCACAGTACGTTTATATATGTGGTGTCGTTGATGATTTTGCCCTCATAAAATTCTATACTGTTCCTGCTGAAGTTGTCTTCTTTAAGGTTGAACTGTAAGAACCTCAACCCCACTGTGTTGGTTAGGGACCTGGACCGAATATACTTGACACAGTCCACACTCCTGTAAGAATATTTATAGTACAAGATAATCCTGTTTTCAATAACCAACTCCTTTTCTGTGTCACACATGTCCACCATACCAAAGGCATTGTAAGGAATGGAACTGTCGTTCAGAGGTTCAAAGGAGGAGGCCATCTCACGGGCGGAGGACTCGCCATTCAGAATCAAGGCTCTCACCCCATATCCATGGTTGTTGGTGATGATGTTATTTTGTACTGTAATTTTTGCACGGGGGTCTACAAATTCATATCCATGGGAGGCACAGTGAGTGATGTTGATGTCGTCTGCAGAGGGGGTCTGGTACATTGACTGAATGGCGGCCACTTTCTCACCATGCAGCAGTCCAGCTCCGTAGATGTCAACATAGAGGAGTTCTGAGGAGCCACCCACATCTTCGTCCTGCATGTATTCAATGTTTGGAGAAGAAAAGCGAATGTTCCCCCAGTACTGGTGAGTACTTGGAAGATTTCTTTTTCCACATCTCATATAGACATAATTTTCTGCTGCTAGGCACTCGCCTAAACCATAGTGAATCTTGGAATAACACTGCTCCCAGCTGTCTTCATCACCATTACAGATGTACGTTCTCTGCCAGAAATCTTTCTGTGACCTGGCTCCCCAGCCATATTCATCATAGTCGTAAAGATTAGTGAAGCGATACTGGACGTTAGTGCTCTCCATTCCCATGCTACGACACATCACTTGCGCCACCTTCTCGTGGAAATCGTTATCACAAACTAAAACATAGCGTTTCAAGGTGCTGTTATAATACTGCAAGAAGCCTTCATTGTCTGGACGGGGAGGAAAGAACTTCCCGCGGTACAACCTGACAAAATTATCAACCCGTGGAGCAGGTGGGGTAACGTACTGGGTCTTTTTGGGTAAAAACCTGATCCTATTATCCTGCCTCCCTCTGGCTATCAGAGTTCCCAGGACAAGTATTCCAACATTAGGATTGAACTGCAACTCCACTCCAGGATCAATTTCCAGGATAACATCAGGCATGACAGTGACATCTGAATCCACAAGGTAGGGTCGCCCTCTGTTGGGAATACGGGTGTTACTAAGTACCCTGCCACCCAGGGGCAAATTTAGGCTGAGCTGATACTCCAGCTTGGGCTCCGTGGTGAGAGGAGACGTAAAACTTGGCTGCGTGAGGAAAGGATAATACTTCGCAACAGCATAGTTATTCCAGTTATCAAAATCAAAAATGCTCTCTCCAATCTTGGTCTGATTTGTCGTACCCCAGTAGTTCTGATCAACATTCAGGGTCAAACCAAGACGGCTAGACTTCAAACCAGCAATCATGGCATACTCCAGATAATTGGAAATTAAAAGGTTTCTATGGAACTGGACTGGTTGCACACCTTTCAGAGCCAGGACATAGCTGGTGGGGTTGTTCATGAAAATGGTGGGTGTGGTGGTGACTACTAGTCTTCTGTTATTAGAGAACCGATTGTAGGACACCAGGCCGTGGATCTTGGAGGCGTTTTCTACATGTGACCACGTGTCGATCTCCAGCATGAAGCGTCCAGTGTTTCTGATCACCTCATTGTCATGGATGTATAGGTCTTTCTCCATGCCTGATATATAAATCAGCCCATTTTTACAAGTGTTATCTCTAAACGTGTTCCTATAGATGGTGGTGTTGGCATAATGTCCACCAATAACAAACTGGAATCTGAGATTGTTCTCAAATAATGTATCATTCACCTCCACGCTGTGGTTAACGCTATGGTTGCCGAAGTAACGGAAATCATCAGAAACCTCAGGCAACTCTATCACATAACCACCCTCTTGGTTCCACATAAATCTGTTATTTCTCAACTTCCATTTCCACACGTTATTTGAGAACTCCACATGGTTGTGCTCGGCCAGAACTCCTTTGGCATTGCTGTCTATGTCACAGTCCTCCATTCTGTAGGTTATGTTACTGATGTGTTCAGCGCGTAATAACTCGTCCAGATTGGGCTCGTACAAGTATTCTTCTGTGTACTTGGAGACACTGGGAGAGAACAGCGCCTCTGCTTTACTGCGTAGTATTCTGGTTCCTGAAATGATACACGAGATAAACAATTTGAGAACAAAACTTTGGTTTTGCTTTCTGTATGCAATCTTTGGCATAATGTTAGTGCTTCTTTCTCATATGATAAATTAAAGCAGAGTCTCAATGTTCTGAGTTTAGCCAACTTAATTTCATTAAGCATATAATAGCTGTAAATTTCAGAAAATGTGAGACCCTAAAACCTAATTTTAAGATGTCATAAAGCTTTAAATCTGAGGAAAGATAACATATGACACTTACATCATAAAATAAATAAATAAATAACCTAAAATAAATAAATAAATAGTTCTTAAACAGCAATCTATCCAAACTTACCCATAATGTTAATAAACTCTTCATATCTTCGATGGAATATCTCCAGCCTCCTGTTGGAGGGACTGTTGTAATGGCGGGTCACGATACCATTGTAGTTATCTGTCAGGGTGCAGTTCTTCAACTGTAAGGTTGCTATGGGTCTGTTGTTGGGATTGTTGGCATCAAACCTCACTGCAATCAAGATAAAGAAATATTAACTTTCATTAAGACACTTTAATACAAACTAGTAGGAGTTTTAAATCCTTGTTATCCAAACACTGATACATAACATCATAAGAATTATAACGTGTATATATTAACGTGTGAACTAGCCATAGGCTGTTACATTTGGCAAGAGTTACTGGCAGATTTATATTAAATCTCAGTGTGGGCAGGATAGAAAGAGCAGACCAGAAATAGTCGGTTCAAATAAAGTTTAGAAATCCTAATTATTTTTGATAGGTGTGTCTCTGGCTAAGACACCTGTTTATTCCTATTTTCTACATCTTATCTCATTTTGTGTAAGTTTTATATAAGAGTACCCTGATCAAGGTCAATATTTTACTGACAATCTGTTCATTACCTGAGGTAGCCAACATGGCCAGTCTCCCAGACTGGGGTCCCTTCACCTTGTATTTGAATGTTATAGTCTTGGAAGTTGACAAATACGGAAACTCCACCAAGTTCTCCTCTATGTCCACTATCCTGCTGTTGGCCATGTTGTTCCTGGGGCCATCATATATCAGCAATTTCTCCACTGAGGTCACTGGGTTGTAATCCAACATTGTTACCAGCACACGGAACCTGTCATCAATTTTGGAATCTTTTTTATTCAAACAAAATCTTTGATAATTTTTCTTAACTTTGAGTACTTTGTACATGTATCTACCTTTATTCAATGGTTTATCAATGACGTATAATTCCTAAGAAAAAAACATGAAAATATCAAAGCTTTTTTCTGAAACAAGCATAAGCACTTAATAATCTAATCCTTCCTACTTCATACTTGATAAAATGACAAAATTAAGCCACAAACACCAACCTAGAATCTTGAACTTCCACTTCAAAGGTGGTTTCCATGTCCAGCGTCTGTCCCATCTGCTCCGTCAATAAGAACAGATAGTCACCTTCATTGTTGTCCCCAGTTCCGAGGATAATCTTCTGGCTCTGTCCCGCAGGAAGTGGGATAACCACAGTCTTGTCACGGCTAAGGGCCACCCAGGAGCGCACATTCCAGGCATCGTATTCGCTGAAGCGGGGGTCAAAGCGGAAACCAGCTTGCTGATTATGAGATAAGGTGGAGAAGGAGACAGTGAGGAAGGAGCTGCGGGTGAGGATGCCGTCACCAAGGTTGTTGTTAATGTCACAGTGGTCAATCATCTGGTCCCCCTTTGGATTATTAAACATGACTGCTATACCTGATGACAAGGTGTCACTGAAAATAAATATAATATACAAATAAAATTTCACTCAGTGAACTGTAATGCAATTTTGGACATATTTTTATGCACTTAAAAACATGTTTGTATGCATGTTATCAAAATGACACAAGTAACTTTTCTAAGTGAAAATGTTCATTAACAATTTAATTTGAAAAATATATTTTCTTAAATGAATAACTATACTGTAGGGAGTTATGTATCACACTTGAATTGACTTTGGAATATAGTTACATGATAAATCTGAATCCTGACACAAATACATTTTTAAAACCTTTTTCACCAGCTAAAAATCATTCAAGCCTTTATGAATCAACAACTGCCATTTACTTTGATATTTTAGCCCGTCTTCTGCTAGAAAAGCTTACTTTATAGAGACGTAGGACATGGTATGTCTGTTGTAGTCCGTCTGGAGGGCTGGGACATACTGCATGGTGGAGTGGTCCAACAACCCTGCCTTGTCCATCTTGGTTCTCACAATAGAACTGGCACTGGCAATGGCTATCAATCTGGTGCCTGGGAAGGGGAAATGAGATGATAATTTTTTACATATCTACATTACATTTTTGGTATATTTCCCAAAAATTGTACAATGGACTATTTGGCAATTTTTTTTTCTGAATAAAATGTATATAATTTGAAGAAAATGTATTCATCATTTTGAAAATTTCTATGTTTATCACATGAGTAATACAAATTTTCGAGTAAAAAGAAGCTGGTTACTTTAGATACACAAAATGCAGTTTTTATGTCTAAATCTCACTTTGTGTTTGATAGAACTTTGATATACTTTGACCTCAATATATTCATCTAATAGATACACATCAAGCAAATATCCTGGCATATAAGTCATATGATAACTAATTCTCCCCTCACCTGCCCAGGTAGGCTTTTTACACTTCACATGCACATCCATGCTGTGATCACACGAGTGTTCCATACGACTGTCAGCCATGCATTCCGTGATATTGGTGTCGTAAATGGTGCACTCCACAGCGCTGCGCCAGATGGGCATGTTGGGGTTGTCAACAGGAACCTGATAGTTGGTCTCCCAGTCATCAGGGTGAACTGTGTACCCCAACATCTGACATACAACAGCGGCGTCCTCTATGTTCCAGCCCTAGCACAGAGATAGAGAGAGAGAGAGAGATTGATAATTCATTCTGATAAAACATGTACAAAATGTAGGTACAGAGATATGTTACAAAAGAATAAAATATAAGCAAATAGTCATGCATGTTTTTGTTTCTGAGAGGGGCATGGATGACTGGGCAAGTAATTGAAAATTGTTCTTGCTGTTGTTGATAAATTTTGAATATTTAGCAACAAGAAAATAAAATGTTAACTGGTTTTTCAGCTCAACTGTTCATGAGTTGTACAATCCCATGAAATAAAAGTAGTAAAAACGAAAATGTTTTGATTATTTTGTCTCATATTTACATGCACTTTATTCAATTCCTTCAAAATCCACTAAAACAGAAATCATTCCTATCATCTGACCCATTTTACATATTACTAAACAACCATTTTGATGAATTTTGCATTCAAACAATTTCAAACTTACGAAACTACAAATTGTCCCCCATTCTCCGTCCACCATTATTTCCACGCGCCCCTCCATGGCAGTGTCGTCTGCTATCCCTGACTGGCCCACCAGGCGGACAGTGCTGCTGTTATGGAAGTGAAGGTCATCCTGCAAGGTCATAATGACATCATTCCCTGGGCTGCCAGAAACTGCCAGTTTTCCCTGAACAAGAACACCAATGGAGTTTTCAAACTCAAGACGTGCCCCAGCATTAATGGTCAACTGTAGCCCCAGGGGAATATTAATGTCCTTGTCCACTCTGTAAGTTCCAGCTGAAAGTGTTGTTGACTGCCTCAACATTCCTCCAATAGTTCTGCCTCCATTTCTTTGAAACGGAGGCTGGTAGTTAGGTTGGTTGATAGTGTAAAATCTAGTCGATAATTCATCGTTTGCCAGGGCAGGATAATATATGATGGGGGCGAGATTGTATCGATCATTGTTATCAAAAAGCCCCCTGAAGATGTTCGTGTGGTTTTTTGTCCCCCACCAGTTGTAGGTGGCATTAATGATGCTAGTGATGTCCGTAGAATGGGTCGCCATTTGTCGAACTGAGGCAGGGTTTTGTATGTGATTACGTCGAATAACGAGATTTCCAGATGATGCAATAACCACAGCACTTGCACGGCTTCTGGGATTCAACATTTCTGTTTCGAATCCGCCCATGATGGTATTCTCCCGGACTTGATTGTACTCAAAGATCAAACTCTGGATATTAGTAACTGTTAGCCTCATGTTGGTGACATACATTCCAGAATTGTTGTGAAAATTATTCCCTACTACAACATAGCTAACAGGCTGAGTCCTGTAAAGTCTGTTCCTTTCAAAGTTGTCCTCATTATTAATCATAAGAGCTCCAGCTTTGTGGCGCTCAATGGTGTTGTTTGCGAAGCGTCCAATGGTGTTCAGCATGGGAGTGGCGCGGAAGGCATGCCCGACATTATCACTGAACGTACTTAGGCCTACAGTAACATTGTGCATATGGCCGATACCATGGTAACAAGGTTCATATTCCACGCAGTCTCTATGGTTATCGGAGAAAGAAGTAAAATTCACCACAGATTTGCCTGTCTTGCAGTAGTTCCCAAACTTCACTGCAGACTTCCAGTTAAATTGAAAATTAGAATTGATAATTTCTGTGAGATATTCACTTTCATTACGGGTCCTGTTCAACAATTGGTAGCCTACAAATGCACCGTAATCATTGCCAATAAAGTCCGTAGTATTGATGATACGCCTCCCACCTGCTGTGGTGATATTAAGCCCACTGTCAACATTATACAAGAACTGCGAATCTGAGATGAAAACATCGCCTGCACCACCGTAGACATGGATGCCAGCATGGAAAGCATTATGGGATATATTGGAGCTCTTCACAACTACGCTGCTGCGCATCTTACGCACTGTGATTCCACGCTGGGTATTGTTGTAGATTCTACTTGATGTAAGGTTGAAGTCGGCTGATGGGCCTGCAAAAGATTTTTAATAAAAATGGATATTTAGAAACATTTTGCCAAATTTTGCATGTCAGAAACTGGTCCACTTCTTCAAATTCAATTTCTTAACTTTTGAATTATATGAACCTATCAGCTTGATAATCATAAACAAGGCAGCAAAGCTGTCAAATGTACAGACAAAAAACAGAAAATAAAGATGCAAAATAGGTCACACCGGTAACACCGACGAAAGTAAAAGCATAAGGCTTCACGCCCATCAGAGTTCAAGTTTATACTTTGAAAGTGCCAGAATGAGAAAAATGAAAATTTCACACAAAAAAATTCAATAAAAGAATTGACCAATTGACCTGGCCTTCTAATTTGAACTGCATGCCAATCCTAAAAATCATACTTGTATGTTAAAAATAATAATAGGTAACATAGTTTTATTTCATAATGTTTGCAGTAGCAGTGCAAAAAGATTTTTGTCAATTTTGATGTAACATTACATAATAAATTATAGAATAATTATCACCAATTTTTGATTATTGACTGTAAATAGCAAGGACATGTAGAAAATTTGATTACCATTCGGCTTCACGTCCATGGGAGTTCTGAGTCCCACAATGAATATGCCAAAAAGATAATAATGAATATTTCACTAAAATGTATAACTTCCAGAAAAAGAGGCTAATTAGACTGCTTTTCCAACTCAGGCTGCATTTCAGTCCTGTGTTTCTTTTTTTGAAAGTTTGACAGTCATAAGTAACATGGTTTTCCCATAATGGTCATCATGGCAGCAACACCAAAAATTGTGTTTTCTTCTATTTTGATGCAACATTACATAATGTTTAACAGCAAAATGACCATCAATTTTTAATAAAATATTAGTATCATGGATATTCAGAAAATGTGACTAGCAAAGGTCTTCAAGCCCGTGGAGGTTCTAAGTCACACCTTGAAAATGCCAATATGTGAAAAATTAAATTTTCACAAAAAACTGTTTAATTGCCAGAAAAATTTACCAAACAGACTGCATTGCCTACTGAAGCTGTATTTTAGTCCCATGCTTCTTTCCTGTAAGTTTGAGAACAGTGAGTGACATGATTTTCCTTAAATGATCATCATGGGAGCAGTGCCCAAAATAGGGGTTTCTTCAAATTTGGATGCAATATTACATAATGCTTAACAGCATAATAACCATCAATTTTTAATAATAAAATATTAGTATCATGGATATTCAGAAAATGTGACTAGCAAAGGTCTTCAGGACCATGGAACTTCAAAGTCACATCTTGAAAATGTCAAAATGTAAACAAGACAGCACTTTTCTGAAATGGGTTTATTTCCATTTTTAACACTTTTTTAACATAAAACAAAATAAACATAATTTACAGTTTACTGCCATTTTTATATGATCAACTAAAAAAATTGATGAGATGGGAAAAATATCAATAGAACAGTGTTAAATGTCCAATTTCCTCCATTCTGAGATTCTGAACATAGTGGATGATTGAATCTGACAAACTGCAATGATATGTGTTTATTTCCATTTTTGACACTTCATTACACAATACACGATAACATTTTTACATAATCAACTGACAATGTTGTAAAGATGCAGGAAATGTCAAACAAACACTTTTACGTATCTTATTAGTTCAATAATGAGACTATTAACATGCCTAAGAATTGAATCTGAGGAAATGTGAAAAAAAAAAAGCATAACTTCTAAAATAATGGCCCGATTATGCTGATTTTCATACTCAACCTATGTTTTAGTAAGATTGACCATTAGCGAGTACAATGACAATTGGCCTATCTGTTTTTCTTATATTGCAGTGTTGCATATATGCTGAAAAAAATGAAAAAAAAGCATAACTTCCCTAAAAATGACCCGATCATGCTGATTTTCGAACTTGACTGGCGTATTATGAATATTCATCAGTTCTGTAACTTTCAAGCCAAAAGGTAAAACGGTTTTCCACTTAACGTGTTTACGGAGTTGCATATATGCTGAAAAAAGTGGAAAAAAAGCATAACTTCCCTAAAAATGACCCAATCATGCTGATTTTCGAACTTGACCGGCTTATTATAAATATTCATCAGTTCTGTAACTTTCAAGCCAAAAGGTAAAACGGTTTTCCATTTATCGTGTTTACGGTGTTGCATATATGCTGAAAAAAGTGAAAAACAAGGCAGCAAAGCTGTCAAATGTACAGACAAAAAACAGAAAATAAAGATGCAAAAAAGGTCATTTTGTCAATTTTGATGCAATAATAAATAATGCTTATAATAGCACTGTCAGTCAACACTGAATTTTAATCTTGCACAACAGGTAACATGGTCAATAACAGGAGCAGACCCAGAGATATTTTCTGACAGTATTACAAAGTATCTATGTTGATCCATCCTCCATTTTGATGGTCTTCCAACAGAAAAAAATAGATACCAGTCAATATAAACTTAATAACCTGACTGTCTTCCGGAAGACCCAGAGGATGGTCTCAATCCACCCCTTCAATAAGATTACAGTTTCAGGACCATGAGAGTTCAAATTCACATTATGAAAGTCTCAATATTTGAAAAATGATGACAGTGCATAAAATAATATAACATAATGTTTAAAGACATAAAAAACAATACAACTGCTTATGTAGAAATACAGAAAATGTGCAGAGCCCCAGGCAGATGAGAGTTAAAAGTCACAAATGCAAGTGTTTGAGAAAAAATTATAAAGGAAAACAATAAAACTAGAAAAGCACTTTGAGAGTGCAGACCTCTGCCAAGGCAGCAATTGTTGATTATTATTGATAATTGATTGATTATTGATCCAGACCACCACCAAAAATTAATCATTGTCCTCTTTGGCCCACTTCCGACAGTTCCTGAAAATTTCTGCAAAATCGGTCCATAACTTTTTTGTGTTATGTGGATGACAGACAAACAGGGGTGAAAATATAACCTCCTTGGCAGAGCTTGAGGTAAATATAATTCCAATGAAGATGCTATTCAAACTTTTAATCTTCCAGTTTGATATATATATATATATATATATATATATATATATATATATATATATATATATATATATATATATATATATATATATATATATATATATATATATATTTAAAACTTATTTGCAATATTAAACAAAATTTACCTGCATAATTATCACTGCTTCCTTATTATTAATCTAGCAGAGAGCTTTACCTATGGGAGTTTACAGGGAAATATCAACAAGTGTGCTTTACGTAATCTCATTTAATGGCCTATTAAAGCAAATGACTTTATAACTCTGAAATTAATCTAGTGATACCCAAGGGTAATTTACAGACTGACCCACTCAAAGGTCTTCAGGCCCATAAGTCACACCTTAAGAAAAGCACAAAACCATAATGCCCAAAATAGGAGACTACCAATCTTGATGCAATAATACATTATGTTTAACTGCACAGTCAACATCAACTTATGCACAACAGGTCACACAGACGAAAGTAAAAGCATAAGGCTCCAGGCCCATCAGAGTTCAAGTTTATACTTAGAAAGTGCCAGAATGAGAAAAATGAAAATTTCACAAAAAATGCATAAATACAATAAACATGATAATCCAATAGAGCTGGTTTTCTCATGAGCTGAAGGCCAATCCTAAAAATCGTACTTGTAAGTTTAAAATTATAATAAGTGGCGCAGTTTTCTTTTCATAATGTTTGCAGTAGCAGTGCAAAAAGATTGTTGTCAATTTTGATGTAACATTACATAATAAATTAGAGAATAATTATCACCAATTTTTGTTTATTGAATATAAATAGGATGGACATGTAGAAAATATGATTACCATTTGGCTTCATGTCCATGGGAGCTCCGAGTCCCACAATGAATATGCCAAAAAGATAATGAATATTACACTAAAATGTATAACTTCCAGAAAAAGAAGCCAATTAGACTGTTTTTCTAACTCAGGCTGCATTTTAGTCCTGTGTTTCTTTTTTGAAAGTTTGACAGTCATAAGTAACACGGTTTTCCCATAATGGTCATCAAGGCAGCAGCACCAAAAATTGTGTTTTCTTCTATTTTGATGCAACATTACATAATGCTTAACAGCATAATGACCATCGATTTTTAATAATAAAATATAAGTGTCATGAATTTTCACAAAATGTGACTAGCATGGGTCTTCAAGCCCGTGGAGGTTCTAAGTCACGCCTTGGAAATGCCAATATGTGAAAAATTAAATTTTCACAAAAAACTGTTTAATTGCCAGAAAAATTTACCAAACAGACTGCATTGCCTACTGAAGCTGTATTTTAGTCCCATGTTTCTTTCCTGTAAGTTTGAGAACAGTAAGTGACATGATTTTCCTTAAATGGTCATCATGGGAGCAGTGCCCAAAATAGGGGTTTCTTCAAATTTTGATGGAATATTACATAATGTTTTACAGCATAATGACCATCAATTTGTAATTATAAAATATTAGTATCATGGTTATTCAGAAAATGTGACAAGCAAAAGTCTTCAGGCCCATAGAACTTCAAAGTCACATATTGAAAATGCCAAAATGTAAACAAGACAGCACTTTTCTGAAATGGGTTTATTTCCATTTTTAACACTTTTTTAACATAAAACAAAATAAACATTTTACTGCCATTTTTTATATGACCAATGAAGAAAATTGATGAGATGGGAAAAGTATCAATAGAACAGTGTTAAATGTCCAACTTCCTCCATTCTGAGATTCTGAACATAGTGGATGAATGCATCTGACAAACTGCAATGATATGAGTTTATTTCCATTTTTGACACTTTATTACACAATACATGATAACAAGTTTACCATTATTTTTAAAAAATCAACTAACAATGTTGTAAAGATGCAGGAAATGTCAAACAAACACTTTTACGTATCTTATTAGTTCAATAATGAGACTGTTAACATGCCTAAGAATTGAATGTGAGGAAATGTGAAAAAACAGCATAACTTCTAAAATAATGGACTGATTATGCTGCTTTTCAAACTCAACCTGCGTTTTAGTAAGATTGGCCCCTCCTGTGAGTATAATGACAATTGGCCAATCTGTTTTTCTTATATTGTGTTATCAGTGTTGCATATATACTGAAAAAAGTGAAAAAACAGCATAAATTCAATATAAGTGACCCGATCGTGCTGATTTTCAAACTTGACCTGCGTATTATGAATATTTATCAGTTCTGTAAGTTTCAAGCCAAAAGGTAAAATGGTTTTCCACTTATCGTGTTATCGGTGCTGCACATATGCTGAAAAAAGAGAAAAAATAGCCTAAATTCACTAAAAATGACCCAATCACGCTGATTTTCGAATTTGATCTCCGTATTATGTATATTCATCAGTTCTGTAAGTTTCAAGCCAAAAGGTAAAATGGTTTTCCACTTATCGTGTTATCGGTGCTGCATATATGCTGAAAAAAGTGAAAAAACAGCATAAATTCCATATAAGTGACCCGATCATGCTGATTTTCGAACTCGACCTGCGTATGATGAATATTCATCAGTTCTGTAAGTTTCAAACAAAAAGAAAAAACAGTTTTCCACTTATCGTGTTATTGGTAAAAGTGCACGGCGACGGCGACGACGGCAACGATGGCGACGGTGACGACAGACGCAGATGACGGCTATATGTACAGACACATCTGTGTCTGTACATAAAAAAGCATAACTTCCCTAAAAATGACCCGATCATGCTGATTTTCGAACTTGACCTGCGTATAATAAATATTCATCAGTTCTGTAAGTTTCAAACCAAAAGGTAAAACGGTTTTCCACTTATCGTGTTTACGGTTAAAGTGCACGCCAATGGCGACGGCGACGGCGACAGCGATGGCGACGACAGACGCAGATGACGGCTATATGTACAGACACATCTGTGTCTGTACATAAAAACATGATTCACTTTAGTTACACTATATCTCCAAACAAAAAAATTATCTAAATTTTCTAGCATTGTGCATTATAAGCATAGACTAGTCATCATGTACATTTACAATGATACTGACTCAAACAGTTTACATATAAAAACAATGCAGAGTCAAACAACACTTACTATCTCCAGCCGACACTTGGATCACAAACTTAGCACAATAACGCAGTTTGTAGCACTTGTAGTCCAGCATGAAGGGTGGGCGCGTCCAGTGGTAGTTGATATACAGTCCATTCGTACTGGTGTGAATGGACTGCGGGAGGCCATATTTGGTGCCATTGGTGACCGTGATGTTGGCAATAAGGGGGCCAGACCTGGTGTTGCCTTCCCTGAATACCATGTAACCAGTGACAAACTCTTCGGTGTCCATTTCCAGAAAATCCACAGTCAGGACTTGGTCATGCCGGGCATTGAATAGCTGAAAGTGACCAGGAAACAATTATATCAATAGAACTACAATTATTATATGCCATTATGTATTGTAACAACTGAAGTTCCTGTGAATTCAATATTTAGAGTTTAGATAACACTTTTTAAACACATGTAACTGTCTACTACAATACAAAATTTCTGTCGTTAAGTAAGATATGTGTATTCATTAAATTATTTTTTTCTTTCAACTCACCAGCCCACATGGAGGACTCAAGTATGGATGGCCACCAATGACCATTGGATAACTAGGGTCTGTCAAAGTGGGTCGGCTGCAAAATGCCAGCCTCTCCTCGTCATAGACATAATTACGGATATCTGCCACTTCCACAAATGCACCATCCCCAAAATTGTGGTGAAGGTCAGAGTTTATTATGTGAACTTTCCCAATATGTGTGTGGGCTGTTATCCCATGACCTAAAAGATAGTGAATAACACTGATCATTAGCTTTGTTATGTAAGTCAAAACAAAGTGAGCATAATAGTAGATTTAAATTTTATATATAAAAATGAAACTAAAAATGGTACAATCAAATTTAAGTTAATCGTAAGGTAGGTGAAAGGTCATTTTCAAGGTCACAGTAAATTGCCAGTATATGACTTCCTATTCAAGTTCAATAGTAACTATGGACCTATCTCTGCCAGGTTTGGAGTTAAAAGAGAAAGAAATTAGCAGAGTTCAGTTCATGATTATAAGTAGATCAAAAGTCAATTTCAAGGTCACACTTAGATTGTCAGTATATGACTTCCTATTCAATTTCAATAGTAACTATGGACCTATCTCTGCCAGTTTTGGAGATAAAAGGGAAGCAAAATTTGCAAAGTTCAGTTCATGGTGAAAAATAGGTCAAAGGTCAATTTCAAGGTCACAGTAAGATTGCCAGTATATGACTTTCTATTCAAGTTCAATAGTATCTATGGACCTATCTCTGCCAGTTTTGCAGATAATAGGGACTAAATGTTATAATTTTGGAGTTACCATAATGTGCCATAAATTTCCTACAGAAAAAATTAATTAAAATAAAGAAAAGGTCATTTTGGTCAAAATTTTTGGAATGGGAGGTGCTCTGAAGTTCCAGGTGTTCAAATTTCATGAAATATAATGTCATTTTTGACCACAAGTTGTCTGCTTTGCCAACCTTATGTATTATTTTTCCGGAGTTCAAAATTTATTATCCATTACCATACTGCACATTTTGCTTTCACCACCAATATGTATTTTTTGATACAGCGTAACTTTAGAGATAAAAGGGAAGCAAAATTTGCAAAGTTCAGTTCATAGTGAAAAGTAGGTCAAAGGTCAATTTTAAGGTCACATTTAGATTGCCAGTATATGACTTCCTTTTCAAGTTCAATAGTAACTATGGACCTATCTCTGCCAGTTTTGGAGATAAAAGGGAAGCAAAATTTGCAAAATTCAGTTCATGGTGAAAAGTAGGTCAAAGGTCAATTTAAAGGTCACATTTAGATTGCCAGTATATGACTTCCTTTTCAAGTTCAATAGTAACTATGGACCTATCTCTGCCAGTTTTGGAGATAAAAGGGAAGCAAAATTTGCAAAGTTCAGTTCATGGTGAAAAGTAGGTCAAAGGTCAATTTCAAGGTCACAGTAAGATTGCCACTATATGACTTCCTATTCAACTTCAATAGTAACTATGGACCTATCTCTGCCAGTTTTGGAGATATAAGGGACTAAATGTTATAATTTTGGAGTTACCATAATGTGCCATAAATTTCCTACAGAAAAGATTAATTAAAATAAAGAAAACATCATTTTGGTCAAAATTCTTAAAATAGGAGGTGCTCTGAAGTTCCAGAAGTTCAAATTTGATGAAATAATGTCATTTTTGACCACAAGTTGTCTGCTTTGCCAAGCCTCATGTATTATTTTTCCAGAGTTCAAAATTTATTATCCATTACCATACTGCACATTTTGCTTTCACCACCAATATGTACTTTTTGATACAGCATAACTTGAAAACCGTATGGAATACAAAAAAACGGAGACCACCTCCAGTGTTGGGCTTTACATGCTCTACAAAATGCAAAAAAGAATGGGTCTCTAGCATTAACGGTTCCCAAATTAGAGACAGTTTTCAGTTTCGGTACTTTATGGCTGCTACTCCCGTGAAAATGCACCGATTGACCCCAAATTCACGGAGATGAAAGATGACCCGAAGGGTAACACTTTCCAATAATATTATTGGTTAAGTCTGCGTGGTGTCTGAATAACAGGGCAAAAAAAATTTTTTTCGTAAAAAATTTCTTTTTTTTGAAAATTTTGGCCCGTTTGACCTTGAAATAAAGGTCAAAGGTCAAATCCAAGGGCATATTTGAAATCTACACATATGACTTTTGGAAAGCTGTCTGTAGAAATTTTTCCCATAACTCCTTCCTTAGGGTAGATAATTAGCATTTAATTTTGCCATTTTTAGACAAGGGTGCATTGCAATGAGTGCCACACCTAGACCCCAATACCGACAAAGCCCAAATTTTACGTGGAATGAGTTGAGATTATAGGTGACCTAAATCCAAGAGATGGGTACAGGGGCCCTTACTGTCTAGGAGGAGAAGCGGTAACGGTGACTTGGCGGCGGAGCCACAGGAGCCGGCGGAGCTGCAGGAGCCGGCGGAGCCGCAGGAGCCGGCGGAGCCGCAGGAGCCGGCGGAACATACGGGTCGGGACTAAAACCATGGGTACCGCCAGCGCCTACGCTGGTGGTACAATAATACTGTGCCTCTAATATATATTTATCATCATAGTGAGGGAAAATAAAAACCTTCTTGATAACATAAAAAATATGTTACAGTACTATTTATCAATACAAAATACTGATCATTATTAGATGTTTTCTAACTCAAATAAAATGTTCAGATTATTAATGAAAATACCACTACATAATTTCAAGTTATATAAAAAGTTTTATTCATTTAAGAAAACTGAACACTACCTAGCTATGACAAATATTTCTTGTACAATACCATACCTCTATTTTCATACACGTTACTGTCGTGGACAATGACTGGAGTTTCACAATAGGAAAAATTTGTCCCATGGTGAGCATTCCAGCGGAGATTCACATTTTTCAAGATAGGTACAAATGGACTGGCTGCAAGGGCTGACCTGGGGAAGCCGTCCCTGTCCCTGCCAGCAAACTGAATGTCCACGTATTCTAATACGGAGGCTGATACATTGTAGCGTTGATTGTAGTCCACTATTCTCCTTCTGGTTGAGTTGTATAGCTCAATGCCTTGCCAGTGATCCGTGGCAAAGTCTGAGGCCAGTTTATCTTCACAACGGAGTCCCACTGTGTCTTGATGAGCTAAAACCAAGATACATGTTAGGATGTATTAGAGAATTGAAATGAGGCTTTACTGGTCTAAAACCAAGATGTCAGAGGGTTTAATTGCATTAAATATAATGCTTTAATTATATGGTAAAGGTAATGAAGGAGCCAGGTTAGGGTTTCCTGCAAACAAAAAGTTTGTTTTACAATGAATACCTATTACTCAAATATCAGTCATAGAACTGATTTTCACCTCTTTTACGTGTTTTTGTAAATATATGCACATAACTGTCATTGACGTAAACATAATTTTGAATGGGAGATGAGAGCAAATTTACTTCTTTCTTTATTTTTTGTTTGTTTGAACTTGGTCGACCAGTTAACCTAGCTGTAAATAACCTTACCACATATAGTTCTCCCAATTTTAATGTCAGTGTTTCCTGGGCAGTCAAAAATACTTCTTTCATATCCATAGCAGGCAGGCAGCTCATACATCATGGTCCACGTGTCATTGGTCCACAGTGTACTGTTAAAGGTGAAGTTTCCAGAGTTGTAGCCAAGCTGTCTACAGGCAACTTCAGCGTCTATCTGGGTCCAGCTGAAAAGTAAGTGTATATATAGCCAATTGAATGTTAATTTTCTGTAAATGTTTTTTTCTCTTTGGCAGCCATTAATTATCGTAGAAATTATAAGCACGTTTTAACCATTGTATAAACTATATGTTCGAATAAATAAAGAGCAATTATTATTAAGTTTTTTATCTTTTCTGTAACAAAACCAGAATGGTCTAAATGAAAGTGAAACTAGCTGAAAACCAAATATCGTATAGTTATAGTTTCCCTTCCTTTTCTTCGATAAGTCAGCGTAAGGTTGTTCTCTTCCCATGCCATAACCATTCTGTGCAGTATCTCGAATACCAAAGTATAGATAATATAACTTTTAAGAAACTAGATTTTAAATCATCGATGAATTCATTTAAATCACCCGGCTAACGCAGACTTGCTTGCTAGGCAATAGCGCATACCTTGTAGATGTCGCTCAAAACAAGATAGTCTAAATACCAGTCTACATGCAGTTATTAATCAAACCAAAAGAAACCACGTAGAGCAAATCAGGCGAGGAAAAGGAAAAATTTCATAAGGACATCAGCTGCCTTAGACTTTGAAATTGTCGTCCAATAACATTTTAATATTTACACAACCTCATACCCTAACGGCTCCGTGGTGTAGCGGTTATCACATCTGCCTAACACGCAGAAGGTCCCCGGTTCGATCCCGGGCGGAACCACTTTCTTTTTTTTTTAAGTATCTCAAGCTTTTATTTATTTTCTGCAACATACAAATAGCTTTATTCTGATCTAACTAGACTATAGACTTTAGTAGACACAGAAGATAACGAAAAATAATAAAGCCTTCAGTAGGCTTATTGAAAAGTAGGTATACTGTCAAGAACAGCAAGGCTGGTCAGGCTTCATGCTGACGGTTCCATAATTCTAGGAATCTAAATGATGATTAAAACATCTATTTGTATGTAGTGGATGTATCTGAAATTCGTCAAATAATGCATGTGATTCAATAATAACCCCAAATTCAAAAACAGACATAACGAAAACATTCTACCAAGACATTCACGTTTTGATCTTAATTCCCTGAAAATGAGAGGCAGACTTACTTTCTGTAGTTAGAGCAGACGTATCGCCATCTTCCTCTATGATACATCTGCACGCGACCCTCGAGGAACCTGCCCTCTTCTCCCTCTACCATGCGGATATCACTGGGCCAGCGAGAGAGGTCCGGGTTTCCCGAGCCGTCGTCATTTTCCTTGGTGAACACAATACGGTCCGTCGGGGTGCCCTAGACAAAAGAGGAATTTGATTTATTTTAATATTAATGTTCAAAGGTGATTTTCTTATTTTTTATCGTCAATTTGGCGTATTTCTTTCCATCTTTTTTTCTCTCTTTGTTTCAAATCAAACCTACGAAAAATCAAGCAGCCATAGCATAAGAGGTATCTTAAACGGGAGAAGCTTTTGAGCGGGACACTAATGCAAATAAGACCAGTAAAAATATACATGAAGCTGTTGAACAATTACATCCAGTTATATAATAACTGTAATTTCATTTGTATTTTAAAAATTGTTTGAGCTTTCTGTAACGAAACGATGTACACAAGCGCCTGAAATGTGTAAGACTGAAAGCCATGGGACGCGTACCCTACCCTACCCTACCAGTGCCGGGCAATATTCAATAAAAAAACACTTCCTCTACGATAACGTCGGAAAGCAAACACCATAAACTTTTCTCAATTATGGACATGTGATATGTTCTATGATAAACACGTAGGATCCCATAACATAGAATATTTAATCATAATATATATTCACAGCGAATATCCAACTAAATACATGTAGAACAATTAATTAAGAGACAGACGCCGGGGTCCTCACATGTTCTGTCGCGCGCTATAATTAGTTATATTTATATTACATCATTTCGTACCATAGGTCTAGTATCATGTCATCAAAACATCCTCGGCAACTGGCCACTTACGAGATATAACTATATTATCAGACAATTTTATCAGTTACTTCATCGGTACTCAGTTGTGAGACATCTGAATCTGCAGTGTATAATAAAAGATACAGACTGATTTTCCAACAATTTATTTCAATTTAAAAAAATCATCAGAAAAAGAGGAAAGTCCATTACAAACTTTTTTAATATTTTGATATTCATTATTTCTGAGGAGAGGAGTGACGATGTTGACGATGTTTCAAGCAGTAGCCTGTTAGCTAACCCTCTGTCACAGCTACAGGAAAACAGTTTTAAGGAGAGCTTCTCCCTACAATCTTCTCATGCAAGAAATAAAGACGTTCCTATAGATCTACACCGATCTTATGTGCGCAGAGCTCTCTGTTATTCCAGTGTATATCAATGAAATGAAAAATCGACCCAAAGGACAGACAATACACTTCCATTTACGTAATAACCATGCTGAATGTGTACACTTGTTTTCATGATCTTCGTGTACCAATAAAGGATAACTACGGCTGGGGCAAATTGACAGTGAACTTGTTCGCTTCTGGAAAGTGTGTAATTAAATCTAGTTCCCTTTCTTTAATAAACGCTACACTGTTTTTCTTACATTTGTGAGTGCTCCCAGTGTCTGTGACCGCTCCTAATATGTCAATCTAAAGCAAACTCGCTGCTTTTTAATACCCATGACTATAGATGTGATACCTTCCTTCAATGCCACATCAATTAATCGTTATTTTTCTACTTTTTATTTAAAAAAAAAATGCTATAATTCAAAATCCAATGAGAAGTACTTTTTTGTGATTCATGCCTTCCTAGAACTAATTTTTCCGTCCTGAAAATTTGTCGACAGTAGTTCATACCAGTTATTTTGTCAGCTACAAAAATAAATGATTTACTTTCAAATTTTCGTTGTAAAAACTACTCCCGGTGCCGAATGATGTTGTTGGACATCCTATATTGGTGACTTAACACACTCTCTTATGAACATGTATAACAATTTGCTGGTGGGTGGCTCTAGATAGAAAATTTAAATCCATTACAGAAAGACCTAATATGATTAAAGCCACGAAACTAAAGACAATAGTCAATCATATCATGGAAGATGTACTTCCATGATTACATACATGTACATGCATCTCAGTTCAGATATCACAGCTATGAAAAAGAACGCAGTAAATCAAAGACATAAAAAGTAAGATATAGCATTTTTATATATATTCTGACTCAGATTTATACAGCCACTGAACCTTTATGTAGAAGTGAGTCACAACATTCTGTTAATTTAGTTTACAAGCTTAATCTAATATTTATGGAAATACCACGAGCCTGTGTATTGTAAACATAAGATCTAATTATATTGACCCAGAGGATAAATCAAACAGGTTGTTGCTGATTAAAGCTCTTACCTTAGCTATCAAGGTACCATTCACCAGAAACTTTACACCTGGAGAAAATTTCACAGTGACTCCAGGTTGGACTGTCAGGGTACTCCTTTTATCAACATGCAGGTCGTCTTTCACAATATAAGGACTGTTAGCTCGTAGTAATGTGGTATCGCTGTCTATAACTCCTGATAGTACTTCTTCACATGCCGTGAAAGTCAACGTAGAGACGATTATCAACACACTTAACACTGTACCTGAGATGGCCGCCGCCATCTTGGTTTGTGACTAGCCGTTAAAGTGTTTACCTATGTCTCATTCCTGGCCTCGACCTGGAGGGACTTGACACACTCAGACCAGGTGGGAGACGCCGAGGACGACGTTAATTACACCACTAATTAAGTGCCTTTAATCAAACACACTGATGAGATTCGTAATAGACCTCATCAAAAATCGGTTTGGAGATATTCAAATTGCATAGCATTAATCGTAGTGGTGAATTTAATGCTGAGGTGTATTGAGGACGCACATCGGTCACGTGACTTAAAGAGTGTCGCTTTGTTTGATACAGGTGAATAACAATCTTCTGAATCACCGCTCTGCTCTGACAGAAGGCGGGAAGTGCACTCCTACGCAAAACACCAAGGATCAGAGCAACGACTTTTCTCACAACACAGGGGAATGCAGAAGATGGATAAAAAATTAACATTTTTTCATGTGTTTAAATTGTTTTTATTTATTACTATTATTACTATTGCGGTTTGCGAACAATTTAGGCAAATATAAGCAAAGGCTAGGTCAATTAAAAGGAAAATGATCCACTTACACATCACAAGGAAAAGACCTGCGCAAAACAGCTATCCGATATATTAACAAACATTGAAACAAATCGAAGACCTCGTTTCCTAAGACCGAAAGCTAGTGCGATTTTACAGGACTAAATTCTGTTCGAAAATCAAAGACGGGTTTCCACTTTAGATTTTGCGTGAATCTGCTCCCATCCCCACCCCAAAACTCCAATATTGAGGTGACTGTCTTGAATGCTTGATTCTCCATAAGTTTCGTGTCCACTTTAAAAATAGGCACGCGCTTTTCCACATAATTCTGGCTTTAACTCTGCACCCGACGTGCGGGTAAATCGAAATTAAAATTAAGATTTTCAAGTTTCAAACTCCATGTCTGAAAACTTGGAGCAGATGACAATTAAAACAGCCCATTGAAGTTACGTAAAAGTGAAAAGGTTAAAACCTGGTTAAAATCTGAATTCACCTTAGAGGGCGTCTGAGCCAGGCGTTCCGCGGGGGAGGGGGGTCGGAGTTATTTATTGGCAATTATTGAAGCGTATGACGTGTTTTAATAATCCGACTAAAATAGTTTAAAAGATCATCAACTTTATGAAATTACTTTCACTTTCCACCCTTTTCATTTCTTGTGTGTTTAAGGTTCATGATACGATATGGCTAAATGACCCCCCCTCCCCCCAAATAAAAAAGTGGAACTTTCTTAAAAGGTAAATCACAGTTTTTGATGTTTAGTCATTGTTATCGGAAGCAATTACGCAACATTTGATTAAATAGTGAAAAAAAAAATTGGATCTCATATTACCTCTCAATAGTTTTGTTTTACTTATTTAGTTATCTCTGTACGTTGTATACGCATAAACGTAAAGCAGTTTTTAACTAGTTGTCACAGTAGAGAGCTTGTTAAAATTTATTTGCAAACACATAAGTGCTAAATAAAGTATCATTAATATAAAAATTACGGTAAAAATTACCCACGGAATCTTTTTTTCGACTTCAACATAATTAAAAAAAGTTATGAGAAACAATAATGAGTGATATAAAAGCTGGTACGCAATTCGCTTACAGTTTCTATCGCTGGTACGCAATTCGCTTAGAGTATCTATCAAAACAGAGCAAACAAAAGTACATATATATTAGCCTAAAATTGCAATTGACTATAGTTGAAAACTAGGAACTAATGAATATGACAACAATAATGGCTGAAAATGCAGGAATTTACTTAAGTTTTTTTGTGATTTGTATAACGCCATTCCCTTTGGGAAATTCTTGACACAAGCATTTGTAAACATTTCATCAACACAATCCTTTGGCATTCAACCACAAAATTACAATTACAGAGACTAATTAACAAGTTTCAATATCACATACTACACTGCACTAAATCTTTAACAAAAATCTTACTCTTGCAACCAGCAGACAAAACGCATTTGCAATACAAAATCATTTACACAATCACCTTTAGCAATAAAATTCCTGAATTACTGATGAATTTCTGTATATGGACTTTCTAAAACTAAAAAGGAAGCATAAAATTTACAAAAATAAAAAACATATATCTTTAAACCCACAAAAGAGGAAAGAAATAATATTAAATGAAATTTACTACAGTATGGGACAAAGCATTGAAAAAATCACCCACATCCTTCCCCCAACATAATATAACTTTACACTCCAGAAAAAAATATTAGATATTTAATCAAAAAGACTTTCAAAACCATCACTGACATAATTCTTTTTCAAAATATTTCACAATAAATGGCAAAAAAAAAAAAAAAAAAAAAAGAAAAAAAAAATTAACCAACAAATCTTTGTGCTACTTTACCCACATTACTGTGTCTTGTAACAAAAAGTGAAAATTTTCCCCATAAGTTACTTAAAACTGAAAAATGTCCAAGTATAAAATCCTGTATTTGCAATATCAGTAGTAGGCCTCATAGGTAAGTAGGTCAGTCTTACTTGTTTTGACATCCCTGCAATTTAACACAAATATGCAATTTCTTCATAGCAAAATGCAATATTAAGAAGATGTGATATAAATTCATTACAGTAATACTACATGGTTAATTCTGAAATAATGCTATAAGTAGATTTTGTACATATTACATAGATAAAAAATATAAATCTAATAATGTCTTATGGAATGTAAACCTTCAGCTTTACTGAAGCAATGCAGAAAAACAATTGTCTCTTATAACAGACCAGATCAACTTTTACTATCTACCAGAAGCCAGCAGAACGCCTTCAATTCTGGCAAAAACCTCTCTCACAGTACCGAATATGTGCACAGAATTAGTCAGAACATATTTTGTGAAAATTCAGCAAAAATAATTTCTGACTCTGTGACTTGTATTACATCATGGATACATTTTTTGATCAAAAGAAAAAACTCAACATTTAGAAACATCTAGCAAGATAAATTAGAAGAACAGTAGTAACTTTCTGATACATGATCTTATAATTACAAAAAAAAATTATATTTCTATATAGCATTTGTAGTGCTTTTACTGCATAAATTAGAGGTGTAGGGTAGCCTGTTTTTTATTTTGTTGCTATCATTCAATAAGAATGTTGCAACTTTAAAAAATAATGACTTAAAAATACATTATCTGTTAAATTTACAATTTCTTCCCCCCCCCCCCCCCCTGAATAGAGATATCGACCTTAAGTTTATATATCATATAATATAGCAGCTTATTTCACAACCTTCATTGCACACCCATAATTGGTTCTCTGTGCACTCCCACAGATTTTAGATCGATCTTTCCCCTTGGGGAGTCTCACTAGATTACTGTCAGCTTAGCCAGCTTAAATGTCTGTCCCGCCTACTAAAAGCTGTAAGAGGGTAATTAACTTCCGTGCGCGCTCGGCTGACAGCAATTTAACATGAACCCCCAGGGAGATAGGTCAATTCAGATGGATCGATCTAAATCTGTGGGAATGTAGTCTTACTGAAAGACACAGCACCTCAAAAACGGATGAAGATTTTCATAGAATACAAAGCACCTAGTAACATACAAATTTTATACTGTCTAGGTATTTTTATACATATGAATAGTTTTATATATATTGAACACTCAATAGAGTAACGTTAAGTCTGTGTAATATCCAATTTTGTAGGAAATGTATATATAACCCCCCTTTTTTGTAAAAGAAAATACAAGTATGTCCTTTATATGATAACAAACATTAATAGAAAAAGGGCTTTTGGTCTCCCTCTTTAATTACTATAATTATACTGCACCCTTTATACAATTTTGTATGCATAAAAGGGCAAAACTATTAAGACATTAAATCATAATTCAGATTCTTAAATCTCCAGGGATATTTTCATGTCCATAAGTAGTAAATATATCAAAAACTTCTTTTCATTCACATATTTCACATCACAAAAATGTATTACTCATATAAATAAAACTGTAACATTAAAATATTTGTGCCATTTTTTTTTCTATTCTATTTCTGTGTAAACCATGATATGCCTTCAGAAAGAATTACAATTCTTCTATCACTAACCTCTACACATTCAACTTCTAAAATTAATTAATTCAGTTTGATTAATCATTGCCTCTCATACAATAATTTCAATAAGCACTGAATATATTACCACTATTTCTAATTTCAAACATGGACATAATGTCCATGTTTCAAAAAAGAAAACTCTAATCCTGGTTGTATCTATTTTGTAGTTTTCTATATGGATTTTTTAATAGGTATTTGAATTTGTCAGGATTCTTAAGCAAATAAGATGGAGCAAAGAATGGATCCGTTTTAGGTGTTTCATAAACAACACCTCCCTCTCCTAAAGTATTGCCGTCAAACCAGGTACCCGTCTTAATCAGGTTTGCAATATAGGTAAGGTTCTGCTTCTCTGGGAAGTCACCCCAGCGCGGGTAATCTCCATTTTGAGCTGAGGTCAGTTTTGTCGCAATTCCTTTTGGTTTGAAACACCAAGAGCAATGCCAGCCCCCCAGGTGGTTGTGGGAACCAAAAAACCAAGGCTCTGTAGTCACGTTATCAGCTAACCAGCGCAAAGAGGGTTTATCAAGTAAGTATGTGCCTTCCACTGCTTTACGTAGAGCACTTGTGTCATATTGAAAGACGTATTTGAAAATAAACATTGAGCAGCCAACCATTATCCTTGAAATTTCTGGCATTTTCCAATAGTACCCATACACCGACCAGCGGAATTTTATTCCAAAAGGCTCTGGGAAGCCATTGTGCCATTTTAGAAAGAGCATAAGGTCTCGTGATGGTAGTTCATCAGCATCCGTTATAATCATAATGTCGTCTGGTCTTAAATCCCCAATGTGTTTTAATCCTTTCTTTCCACAGTAAGCTCGAATGTAAGCATCAGCAATCCAACCATCTTTACGTCCTCCTTCTGGAAAATGGTCTAAAAATGTGTATAAAATTTTGGAATGATACTCTGCGCCAAATCCAGAGTTTAATGCTTTCAGCAGTCGTAACTGTTTCTTGTCTCCATATGCACTGTAGTTTGATTCCACGATGATGAATTGATCTACAACATCTCCGACTTCATGAAGAAGAGTCGTTAATGCTTCAAACTCATGATTAAAAGGGAAAGCATGAATGATACGTCTTGGATTTTTTCTGACATGAAGTGTTCGGGGTGGATAATCAGCGAAGTGTACACAGGCGGGAATGCTGCATTGTGGGCCATACCAGTTAGGTAAACAAGTACATAATCCTTGGTTAGTAAAACTTTTTGTCCCTTCCTTAAAACAACGTTTTGTACCAACTATGTGGAAATATGATTTTTTATCTTCACCAAGAATCACTTTTTGTGATATATATTTGTTGAATTTTTTAAAACTCTTTTGTTTTTGCAGTGTTTCTGAGAATTTCACTCTCTGTGACTGTGTTGTATATACTGAATTGTTACTTTTGATTTTTGGAAAAAAATCTTGCTGTATTTTACTTGGATTTCCTATAACTTTAGCTACCTTCTTTCCTTCAGTTTTTAAATTAGAATCCCCGCCTGAACGCAAAGCTTCCTTAAGGACCTTGACATTATACACGTGTGGATCACCATTAGAATCTTGTACATGTGATGCATTCTTTTGTCTCTGTTTTCCCAGTGTGAAGACAAGATAATAGCTCATCCCACATAACTGCATCAGCACCACTGCTATGATAACACCCTTGATGCATTGTTTACTGTTGAAAATCTTGGAGGGGTGGCTCATGGCTTCAGCCTGAAAAATACATAGAAAGAAATATTACTCCATAATATCAAAATGAAAGGTTTGATCCTTCCAGGTGTTCTTCATGAGCTTGTTAAGACAGAATTGTAGGCCTTTAATTGTTAACCCCCCCCCCACCTGATGACCACCATGTCATAACTTCACTCCTGTGTGAGATTTATTATTAATTGCATCTTCATCTTACTTCACTTCATATATTCAGTGCCATCTGTCATATAATTCACTAAATAACAGGACTGCACTTTTTCCAAGGAAGAAGTGATATTTTCTCCAGGGAAAAGTGGACTTATCACCTCTTGGTTGTGATGTCGAAGGGCAGCTCATGTGCTGCATTAAAGAGCAAAGGGTTAAAATCATAATCAGCCGACACTTTTGCCACAAGGACAGTGGGACAGGGACTTAGATCCCATTCAGATAGACACATTGTACTAGTTGGGTCGGTACAAACTCCAGCGGCAGATTGAGGCCATCTTCTGGAAGACCCAGACTGGTCAGATTTTCAAGTTTACACTGACGGGTATCTTATTTTTTCTGTCAGAAAACAGTAAAAAATAGAGGATGGATCAACAAAGATAATTTAGAAGACTATCAGAAAATATCTCTGGATCGGCCCCTGAACTTTGTGGGTAATGTAACATGGAAATTATCTTACTGATCCATACTGTCAACATTAGTCTAGAAGAGTCTTACCATTAGAAAATCCCAGATTTTCCACCTCACTATCTCCTGCTGGACTAAATCTTATATTTACTCTCTGACTGGTGAGCTAACATGCCATTCAGTAATAGGAGGGACAAGGAGTGCTGTAAGTAATGACCCCTCTGTGTGGACAGGTGAATCCTGGTTAGGAGGAAAAAATAACTGCATATGTCTGTGTATCTATGTAGGTGTAACATGCAAACATGGCAGACTAGTCCCACAGTATTGATTGCATGATTTACAACAATTTGGTTTCCAGAACATCAGACTTTCTTGAAGATGCTTACCACAGACTCTGCTCTCATCTGGTCATGTGTCTTAGAGCGCATTCAGATTCTCACATGGCTGGATCAGTCTAGCTTTGCAGGGGATTCTTGCTAAAGTATAATCATTTTAATCAGCATACAAGACTATGTGGTTGGGAGGGGGGGGGAGAGAGAAAGAGTGCCTGACAATTAAGGTGACTACAATGACTGCACTTCAGTGTGAATCCCTGCAGAGATAGATTGATCCTGTTGGTACTGTAAGTTCATTCTGTATCAGGGTTTCAAAACATTTTACATTGACCCATCTTCCCCTCCCCAGTGCCTGTTTAACCCTTTCCTAGTCACAAAAGTTGGTCAAGTCATCACCTGGGGAATTCTATTAATTCTGCAGACTGACACAGAAAACTATGTGCTTTACTAAAAATTTCATAACATCTATATTTTTTTATCCTAATGGTGTGAAATATTCTGTTGAAAGAAAACGTGAATGCAAGTGTAGAAGAATACTTTAAATTAATAACTGGTGTAGCAAAAGCCAGTTTTAATCAGTAGCCTCAGATAGAGGTTTTATTTATCTATCTCTTCTTAACTGTGACAATGTAACCATATCATTCACCAGGCATTTTTTTAACAATAACATGCTTGATACTACTGTACCCAATTTCATTCTTTTACCAACCATTTCAGACATCCTCCGAATATTGTACAACACCATGAATGTGCTCCATATCCCAACTCTATACTACATCTGTAATCTCAGCCATAAACCCTCATTGAGCCTGCATCAATAATGGTTGGTGCTCCTAATCCCATTATCAAAGGAAAATGTCTAGGGGCATGGTAACAATATATTGCTCAGCCAAGTGAGGCACAAAAGTCCCATTTCCAATTTTCCAAACCTGGAGCACATGGCTGTGAGAGGTGCTATCCTTGTACTTGGACAATGCATTCTTACACCCCAATTCCATAGATTTTTAGATCGATCTATCCCTGTGGGGAGTCTCACTAGATTACTGTCAGCTTGGCCGGCTTAAGCGTCTGTCCCGCCTACTAAAAACTGTAAGGGGGTAATTAACTATGGTGCTCACTCGGCTGTCTGCAATTTAGCGTCACCCCCAAGGGAGTTAGGTCGATCTAAATCTTAATCTTTAGATAGATCTAAATCTCTGGGAAAGCACCCTTAGGGACCATTCAGAATAGAAGATCCGAGTATCAATTGGTCCAAGGCTCAATATGGCGGACCCTACATGAAAGGAAGACCGCTTAATCCTGTAATGGTCTCTCCGCCTCTCACACGCCTACCCACACATCTGGTCAAATTGAGACGAAATTTAATTACTGTGCCCCATCAGGGACGAAGCGTGGAGAGGCGTGTGAGAGGCGAGAAAGACCATTTCAAGATTAAGGGGTCTTCCTTTCATGCAGGTCTGCCATATTTAAACCATGGACCAGTTAGCACTTGGATCTTCTCTTTAAGTAACACGAAAGCAAGTAATGACAGCCTCAATGAAGACCTAAGCCATTATTCAATATCAAAACAGCTTGTTGCCATAAGCACTAGTGTATTAGCAAGGTATATCTTACAGCATGTAACCAAGTGATGAGAAAAAACAACAGCAATCTTTACGTGCCTTTAATTCATTATCATGTACCTGTATCTTGGTAAATCTGGGCATGTCCATATTGTCAAAACTGATGAGTGAATTTATAACATGTTTATGTCCATTAGATTATTTTATTTGGATGTTATTCACTAGTGTCACACAATATACAGTGAACACATGAGTAAGCAAGGACACCACAGTTGTCAATAAAACATATCATCCTCATTAGCAGCAGTGTTATTGTCAATATATTTAACATCATTGTAGCAATCAGGACATAGTCTGCTGCTAAGTGAAAAAGTCTGAAAATATGGTGGGGTCCAGAAGGGCCTTTCCATTATCTCAAAAATGATACTTTTGGCTCCAAAAGTTGGGAATCCGCTGATAGGCAGAAAAATCTCATTACTGAGTAATTATTGGGAAGCTACCAGCAGCTGCAATGGAAGGGACACTTTAATTGGTTCTAATAGTGAAACCATATCATAGTGTCTCAACATCTACTATTTGAAGAGTGAACTACATCCAGGCCTCAGAAACTATTATTGTCCTTTATGATTGTGATCACTGAATTAAAAATTTAATTCACAATTTCATGGTCAAATTGTAAACACAATGGCTGTGATAATCATTTCACAAATCTCATTACTGAGTAACTACTGGCAAGCTACCAGTAGCTGTAATGGCAAGGTAACTTTAATTGGTTCTAATGGTGAAACCATATCATAGTGTCTCAACATCTATTTCAAGAATAAACTACATCCAGGCCCATAAACAATGATTTTATGTTTGACATCACTGAATTAAAGATTTAATTCACAATCTCATGGTCCAATTGTTAAAATACTGGCTGCGATAATCAATTTTTTACTGCACACAATTTTTGAGATTATGTTAGGCTTTCATCCATGTCTCTCACTGTTTGCATAAAAGTTCTTGTTCTCAACCATTGGGTATGATCAATATGGCAGAAGAGTTTGAAAAACTTGCAGAGTAAACAGCACTTGCATCCGCCATTGCAGTCCCTGTAACCTTCTCATGAAATGGCAATTATTATCAGCAAGTTGGTCAACTCCACAATATTTATACATATTCCATGTATCATTTGCTATCCACTTCCATTGTCTTCAGGTGTATCATTAACAACAAGTCAAACAATAGATTGGAACATCTTGAGCATTGTGATTTTGACAATGTTGACATGAATTATTCACGCCTATAAATATTGCTGCTTACCAAGTCTCGAATAGGAAACAAGTACAAATTTGGCTTACAAATGTCTCCATAATCAAACTTATGTGTTTATATAATTCACTCTTCCTACTGTGTGGTTTTTTTAAATAAATGTGATTATCATTATGGTAATAAAATACCAGAGTAATGAGTCTATGATAATCTCATATGGAATGTGCTGAATGGGACAGGTAAGGGGGCTTACAGTTCACAGTTAATAATTTGATGCTGGCAGTCAGTTTTTTTTTTTTTCTTTTTACCATTAAATCAAATTTCAAGCCATTAATACGATGACTGCAATCACTGATGTGCCACTATATAACATAAACGGTAATTTCATTTCTAAGGCCTGATATATATATATATATATAGAGAGAGAGAGAGAGAGAGAGAGAGAGAGAGAGAGAGGGAGAGAGAGTGTGTATTGGTCTGAGTCAAACTGAGCTGGTGCAGTCTTTTCAATGGGGTTTATGATGCCTGACAAAGGCTACAATACAGTGTGTCCACACCACTCCTTCCTCCACAGACGGTGAGACCATATCAGGCCCGACAACTACATATCTGGAGAAGACAAGATGTGGATAGAAACTAAGACCCCATTCCCATACCTAGATCGATCTAACAGGATCGATCCATCTCTGGGGGTTTCTCTTTAAATTGCTTTCAGCTTAAGTGGCTTAGATGGCTGGCACACCTACTGAAGCTGCTAAAAGATATTTACCTCCTAATACTTGAATACTACCCCACCAGGAATTTAATCAGTGTCTACTAGCAGATTGGACAACAAGCTTTGAAGTGGGTTGCCATATTTGACCCTCAGACTAGTTAGTCCACTATTCTGAATGTGGCCATAGAAAGCCTGTTTAATCTCAATGGTTCAATTTAAGTGAATTTTAGTTTAGGACAGTAGATTCTGACTCTGGTGCACCAGATGACCTATAAGTTTAAAGTATTTGACATAGCCTCGAAACTGTGAATATTACTGAACAGGTACAGTGTATCTGCCTACCAGTTCTTTCACTCCCCTCTCATCTATAAAACAAGTTTTCAACAACCCACCCCCCACTGCCATGATAGTATTCACCCCTGAGACAATACGCCATTCAGGATAAAGGGGAGTTGGATCAGACAAGCTATGTTACGTAAACAATTATGTTCTATATATCTGACTCTTTGTCTGTAGACTCTATATATATAACTCCCCCTACTGAGCAGAGGACAACAGACTTCACCTGAACCTGAAGCCTGGGTGTAGTATCCCTCTACCAGGGCCACAGGTTGATTTTTTACTAAATATTCACGGTTATGTCTATGGCTAATTCATGGCACATTTCTTGGTCGTTGCATTGGAGAAAAGTGCACATGATTAATATACAGCCCTGGAAGAGAGTGGGCTGCAGCTCACTTTTTATATCAGACTTTCTTATCTACTAGTAACTGGAGAGAAATGAAAGCAATACATGATAACACCTTTGAAAGTCTTCTGGGCATTTTTAACCATGTAGTCTTAACTGGTCTTAAGTCCAAGCAACATCATTTATCACCAACTCAAGGTGCATTACCTCCATTCATTTCTAGCCTCTTGTTACCTGTTCTGCTACCTGTAGTACCCAAGTCAAGCTCACCAGCACATCTGATCCCCTGTGTTTTGTTGTAAAAGGTCAAGTTACATATATATATATCTACAGGGGCCTTTGTGCTGGGTTGGTAAAAAGGCTGACATGGGAATGAACAGGACGTGAAAAGGAAAGACTGAAGCATCCATTGTTGAATGCAAAACTGGTTCAGTCAGTTATCAAATATCAAGGGTTACATCAAAGATAGTGGTTGTATATTGGAGGAAATGGTCAACACACTGTTAAAGTTTGTGCTGGTTCTCCAAAATTAATGTTTTACATAATACACAGCTACTAGTATATAAAGTGTACCAGTATACCACTGTGCAGAGAGCTATATGTGACTAATTGACAATCTAAAATTCATTGAAAAATTGATCTTCATGCATCTACTTAAATAACAGACATATCACTACACAAAGAGAAGCTGAAATTAAGGATACAGTCTACAGAACGTGTGGTTCTAGTTTTGATACTGATAGGATATAAAATTTTGTCCTTTCTAATGTACATGTACAGTGTATATTTTTATAGATTTCTAAACATGCTATGAATGCTGTAGACTTCGTGTCTAAAAACGTTAAAAATCGCGCAGAAGCCGATGATGTGGTCTTGTTGGTTATATTTACCGATATCAAATGCTCTAGAGCATTTCTTGATAAAGTCACAGCGGAGCGTTGTTTTCTGACTTCAGCCGGGCTTGCTTCTGGACTCAGTCGTTGGCTTGGGCATTGCCGCTTCTCTTGCTGTCAAGGATGTTCACTCTGGATAGTTCTGTACTCCTTAAATTATATAATTCTTTTCCGTCAACTTATAAATAAATCTAGCGGTCGTAGCATCGTATGTTACGTAGGCTCATGAGAAGAATGCGCGGCATGTTACGCTACACTACTAACAGTGCTGTCAAAGTGCAGGGGGCGGAAAGACATTTTGCCTTATCAAGTTGAACTTAGGGGATTAGATGTAGATCTAAACTACAAACAACCATCAAGACTTGTGTCTATATACTTCACCGTGACTACACAGAAACAAGCCCAGTTAACTCTAAGAAGTCTTACCTCCATACCATGCGAGTCTCACCAGTTTGACAATAACTCGGCTTTTTCCGTAAAATCACGACAATAGCCGATCGCTATTCGATATTAGAGGCGCCTGCGAGGATGTAAACAAGCAGCCAAAGTGAAACTCTGCGCCTGTATTTTGTACACTAAAGGCCCTGGATATCATTGAGCGTTTTAATCAAATAAAAGTTGGTATAAAGGGATTAAAAAAAATCAAATATTTGTTTTACAATCACAAGACGGACAAGTATTCGCGCAGTCAGGGTCTTGGCATACACATGTATGATCAAGAATATTTCCAAGATGATTGATCATTGTCATCATTATTTCATCGTTTGTTTACATAAAAAGGCGATTAATGGTGACTTAACAAGACGGGTTTATGCCTCCGTCTCTCACAAATATAGTTAAATCATGGGCATTATATGCTGAACCTTATTATGCTACATTTTTAAGCCAAATAAATTAGCCGATATTTAGGTGGACACCGTTTTCTTCAATAACTCAGGCATACAAAAGATCTTGTAAATCGTAAATCTTGTAATATTAGTGTTTAAACTTTAAAGAACTTTTCTATTCATAGGGATAATAGTTATACTTTGCAATAAGTTTTATTTGTCAAAGGTTCTCAACTATAGTTCTGTATATTTTTTTCACCAAATGATCATAACCAAGTTTTGCATGACAGGCCGTTTTATTTTTTATTTTTTTTCACGTGTAAAAATAGCTTTAAATAATAATTAATGACGTTAGTATCCATGTGACATAAATATACAAAATGCATTTAAACTGAATTAAATGTGACTGACATAAACATGAGCATTATATGCTGAACCAATGACATTTTTTTCAAAAGTTAACTTATAAAATGTTTTCAAAGTTAATTTCACCAAATGGCCAACAGTTTTTAGTACATAAAAGAGGTTTTTTTGTTACCCACGTTAAAACAGTTGTAAATATGTAACATGTATCAGCTTAGTACAATGTGGTTGATATTTCTGGAAATACACAAAACACTATTAAATTGAAAATTTCTCATAAATCTATGTTAAAAAATCCATTTACTTTACTTTAAAATTCTATTTCTGTGGGAGTGAACTTAATTTGACTCATTAAACTAATACAGATGACCTTAAAATAGAATTGCTTTTTTACATTAGCACAAATAGAAGTGTATGAATCACAAAGAAATTGCCTACAGACTTCCAGCAACATACCATAGCTGTAAACCCTAGAACAAGTAGTCTGGTATATGACATGCCACACCCACTCCAGTCAATATTTAAGTACTTTCCCTGCTTTTGTTCTGCATTATAAATCCTTGCCAAATTACTTCACCATTCTTCGAAACAAAATTTTTACAGAACCTGGTTTGAGATATTTTTATATGATTTAGTCTTTCCTAAAATAATGCATATTTTACCCCAAACAGCATAAACGTCAAAACCGAATTGTGAATGGGAAAATTTTTTTATGTAATCAAATGCACAATGGCACCTGTACTTTACCTATACTACACGTTTTCCTTTCAACACTTCTCATACTTTAAAAAATCCATATACATTATAGTTTTTAAATAAATATGGAAAACACCTGAAAAGATTTCTTGCAAAATCACTAATTATAAACATATTTATATAATCATATATGCTGACTATAGCACTACTAAATGTACAGATTGCACTCCTGGCTCACTTTTACATACAGAACTGTATTCTTGATTAATTCAACAGCCCCTGATTACAATGAATACACCACTGATGGCAATATATAATTTTATAAACCATGCGTCATTGTACAGATTTATCATACAGTACACAGGCTTACAAATTCTGAAATAGTAAACAGGCCAGTAGCAAGCAATTTTAAATGTGGGGGTACTTTATCTGAAAAAGCAGACCTTTCAACATGTGTTCCTAGACCGAATTTAACACAGAGCGGACCTTTTTTCAGAATAAAGGAAGGTTCATTGGAGCCCCCCCCCCGGCCTGGCTACTGACTTAGTAAATTGAAACCTGTTACAGTAATGAAATCAGAAACCCCTCCCCCACCCTCACACCCCCTTGGGATGAACTTTGTTGAACTCCTTACTCCTCTTTATTTCAAGTCTGTCAACTCCTTAATTAGTAGAACCATATTCATTGTCAGTAACATTTTAAATATATACAGTTTTCCATTGAATTTAATCAGATTTCATCAGCTATTTTACACAATATTACACTTCATTTCAATAACTACTTTTGACTACATATGCCCAGAGTATACTCATTTCTTCTGTATAGTAAGTCTATAATAGTAAATATGTGAACAAAGTAGTTTCTTGATGTTGTCATAACAAGCTATCATTATGATACCACACAGCCACTATTATTTCTAGGGTCTTTTCCTGCATGCTTGATATCTTCTTCCTTTACAGGTGGGATCTCCTTTCCTTCACCTTTTTCTTTCTCCTGAAATGAAGCAAGATAACTTATATTTTTCTCCACCTATACCCAGACTAACAGGTTATAACCTTAACTATCAATAGCAAAAAGAATTAAAAATCTTGTTTGTGGATCAATGTAATAAAGGGAAGTCAACAGTATTGCACTTGTCATAAATTGTGCTATTTTCTGGAAGCCTAAACTGATCATTATGCACAATATGGCAATTTGCACCTTTTACAAATTATAAATTAAGTTCCCCTGCTCAAATATAATTGGAAGTTGAGTAAGGAAAAAATATGTTGAGGGAATTTTGAAGTTTGGAAAATTCATAGTACTGGTCGATAACTGAATGAAGGAAAATGTGTAAATTACATATCTAATGACAAATTCCTGATATCTGATATGGTAACAGCCACTGCAATTGTCCTTCATTAAGAAATCTAAAAGACGTATCAAACTTTGCACCTTTTCAGGAACAGGTGGGTTGTTTTCCACCTTGAACTCAGCATACACAGCAGGATTCCATGCAGGACTTGGTGGTGGGAACTCCACCTCCTCAGGACTGGCTAAACCATAGGTGGCCTTCAGTGCCAAGTCTGGTAACTCCTCTGGAACCTTGTGATGGTAGCTGGAATGGGGAAAAGTCAGAAAAATGGATGATTGTTGCCATTTTTTTCCTTAAAATACAAGGATGTAACTTTGCTTGGTGGTAGCTGATATATAGGGAAAAATTACAGTTGTGGTGATATTTTTTATTGTGTAGCACACAACAAACAAGAGTGGTGTACAGAGTGTAGGTACAGGTAAATAGTGATGACAGCTGAAATGTTGTGTTAATTAACTGATTGTTTCCATATTCTATTTTTCACTTTTCTAATCAACATCTGTTTCATTGATGCACATGGCACACCAAACCCAGCAAGTGTTTAGTTAAGCCAAACCAGTGTGCCCCCAGTTATGTACTTACATAAACCCATTCTCTCTCTCACATTTCTCCAATGTTCTCTTCACAATGGGGCCTAGTCTCCTGAAGAACAAGTGTTCCTCTGGTCTGGCTGTGGTACCTGGACCCTTGGCCTGTTTGTATTCCTTGGCTAGAGCACCTGCCTTCTCATACTCTTATTAAAACAATAGAATATCCAATTAACATGCAGTTTATGCCAAAGAATTTCGGACTGAAAATCCTATTCAACACCTGCCATGTTTTTATTTTTAGGAAAAATCCTCATAAAATGCAAAAGGTAAAATACTTTAATTTACACATTAAGTCTTTGACACAAATCAAAATCTTTTGAATTATACACAAGACTGCTGAAGATCTCGCACAATAAGATTTGTTCATATAGATTTAAAATGAAAAATGTCATAAATATAACAAACCTTTGACACTTTCTCTCAGACATCTGATTGCCTCTCCACACTTGTCCTGTGCCAGCAGAGTTTCGCCATGATATGAGTACGCCTGTAGAAAAAAAGGTAAGAGTCTTACATATGTGGTTGTATGATAAAATACACACCATACCATACCATACCATACCATACCATACCATACTATACCATACCATACCATGATATGAGTACGCCTATAGAGAAAACTGCGAGTTAAAATTCTTACATGTGTATCTATAGTAAAATACATACCATACCTTACTAATATATGAGTATGCCTATAAAGAAAACAAAGGGATTAGAGCAATGTTTTTCCCAGTGAAATGCCCAGCCCTCATTTGGACAGCTACTGGCATCCCCAGACAGCCTTTATCTGCAAAGATGGCTTGACGGCTCATGAATTTTTTGAAAAATAACGACTTGGACTCCTTGAAATTTTGTAGGAAATTACAGTTGGTATACATACCCTAACCATGCCATATCTTATCATGAAGGCATTGTCTCCATACCTACACAATGACACAGTAATCACAATCAACTCATAAATGAAATAAAACCTACTTACATAAGCCATATAAAAAGCTCTCTTTAATTGGAGATATTTGCGCCATTTGGTGACTAATCTTTCATCTTCGCCTTTAAGTGAGTCATCTGAAAATATAGCATTTATGATTATAATTCTGTCACAGTTTTAATCCACTACTTTAAACTGATGGATCTAGTCCTCATAATGTCATCAGAAATAAACAGAGTTCACTACAAATATCAACTGTTTGGTATATCAAAGAAGTATGAAGTGCAAAACTCCAATAGATGTTCTTAAGAATTGAGTGCATAAAAAGAGTACAGTGCTTGTTACTTATTAACCGCTTTAGAAATATCAGTGTTAAAATGACAATGTCAAGGAGTCAAAGAATAAACATATTACCTACAGCTCAACATGTGATATGGCCAACAGACCGAACAGTTTCATTTTTAAAGCTAAAAGTATGCATAAAATTACACTTGATTTTTTTTAAATGTGAAAGCAGAGCTTTCATAATCTTTACACCAATAACACAGTTACCCACACTTACCTGCGCTCTGAAACATGTTTGAGGTTTCAAAAGCCAGAGCAGATATAAGACTAGCAGTGTGCTTCAGTTCCACAGCTCTTGCCAAAGTCACTGAAAGAAATTAGTAAAGTTATTACTACAAAGGGACCATAAGTCTACTGAATTATTGTAAAAGTGAAGTAGTTTCTGAGATAACATACAATGGAATTTCTGAGATAAAACATGGAGTGATCAATTACATCTGGTCTGTGGACTTCAACTATGTATATTTAGACGGTTGTACAAAATGAAAGACTACACAAAATATTCATTTTCATGCTCTCTCTCTCTCTCTCTCTCTCTCTCTCTCAACCAATTGGTCCATCCCCCCCCCCCCCCCCACACACACACACACACACAACATACCTCAGAAGGCCACATGGTATGAAACTATACAAAACTGCACAATACTCTCCTGAAAAAGACTACAACATTCATACCATGTGACAGCTCTCCTCACCTTCCTGTGCCTCTGCTGTAGACTGGTGCATATAGGCAGTGACGACCCTGCTGTCCAAATCTGTCCCCTGCTCCGGTGACTCTATCAGACCAGCAATGCACTTGTCCTGGGTTAATAAATGAAAAACAAATTAATGAATCGTTTCAGTGTAAGTCAGACTTAAATTCTATACTAGAGAACCATCTAAATTGTAGACACTATTGGCCAAACTCAAGAGCTATGGTAATGACTCGATCTTTTCAACAGAGAAAAATTATCAATCAAAAATCATCAATCTTTAAATGCACAATTGTGAAATCATTACAAAACATGCTCTGTATAGCAATATGGGTGATTTTACTGTATAAAATAGATTCAATAGAACTATTTTGTAGCCTACTTTTTAGTTTTGTTGCTACCATTTAATAGGATTGTTCTTATTTTTATAATGTTCTGTAAATTTCACAATTTCCCCCATTGAAAGATTAAATCAAAAATTAATTAAAATAGCATGGTCCCTATTTGTTTCATTACAAGTTTGATCATCTTATACTTCAATTAGCTTATAGCAGTCTTTTCTGTATGAAAAAAGAGCATATGTTCACATAACTCACCCGTAGATGTACAAAAATCCCAGCTGCCTTTCTTAAGCATGTGTGTACTTCTTTAGCCTCATCCATGCTGGGTCTGGAATTAAACAGAGAGCAGCCTCAGCATGCATTTTAAGATAGGGGATAACTATTCAATATTCTACACAAGTTTCTGTGTCCTCACACTTTCTTTCTTTATTTTTTATGTCATACAAAAGTGTGCAAATTCATTAAAAAATGTAAATAGCATTGAAATATAGAAAATATTGTTATATTCTGTAGTTGTTATTTCTATGATAACATCAAAAAAATTTTTCCCAATATAATTTCTGAGTACATAAAACATCATGTTAAGGTATTTATAGACATTTTTATTTAAAAAATTATTATTGTTAGAAATTTAAAGCTATTCTTAAAGCTTCCAGCGATACAGTCTGTAGCATTAGACTTTGACAACTTATTTAACCTTGTTATTACATAAGACAGCCATGTTAATAAGGCCCAAATAGTGGGAAGAGAAATTGTGAAAGCGAGTTTACAAAGAAAACCCTGCAGCATAATAACAATTAAAGTCACTCTCAAAGTGTCCTGGTGCAGACTGTATTACTAAAGTATACCGCTCAGTGAAGTTAAAGACAATGTCAAATCTGCTCACTCATCATTCTCTGCAGCAATTTTAGCTGCATGCTTTGTATACCACAGGGCCACATTTACTGCCATAGAGACAAACTCATACATTGCATCATACTGTGCCCTGAAAACAAAAACAATAATCATAATAATGATAAATTGCTAAAAAACATATTATCATCATTTAGGCATTAACGACAACATGTCATCATTTATCACCATTTCATCATTTATTAAAGTGAATTTGTTTGTAAGAGTTTTTTGTGTGTACAATTAATTCAGAGAAAGAGGACCCATAAAATGTTGTAATATCTGACAGCTAAATCCTTGTTTCATTTTACCATTTTGATGCATTACATATTCATTCTTCATGTGGAGCTGCATCATCACTTAGAAACAGGTGCTAATTTTAATATTTTTTTTTTTTCATTATCATAACAGTGACTTAGAAATCAGACTCTTAAAAAAGACAATTGACAACTTACGTAGGAGTGTTTCCAGTCAGTGTGTTGGTCCATCTGAACCTAATTATATGTCTGAGTTTGCTCTCTCCTCCTTTTTCATCCACAGCTGTCAAAAACCCTTGTAACAAAGAGAAGTATTCCTTTGCAACGTTGTCTACAGTTTCCATGTTCTCATTGGGATTTGACAGGATATCAAGCAGCCGGTTTCTGTGTTGCCTTAAGTCACTGTTGCATGAAATTTAACAAAATATATATCACATATTCCATACTGCTCTAGATCTACCATCTAATATATCTACTACATATTCCAAGAACAATAATAAACAAGACCACTTTTAGATATAGGGTGGTCGACTGTGAAAGGGGGGGATATGATCATCAATTCGAACCCCTCACGTAGTGTCGGCCTTTCACTATTTCCCGTAATCTCTTAAAATGAGATTTCAGTGTCTTTGAGGACAAAATGCTTCCTTAAAGCTGAACACTTAAAACTGTAAGTACAACTCGGTCTCGTGACACTGACAGATCTGCGTTATTTCCTTGTACATTGTGTATCAATTTAACATAAATCGAATTCATAAAATTAATCCTCACCAAGTAAGTTAGCTTACCTGCATATTTTACGTGTTGGGCCAGTACTAGTTACCCCTCTAAGGTCGAACGTGACCGGCGCTGTCGCCTTGATAGGATTCCTATGGAACCAGTGCGCCATATTTGTTGTCGATTCTATTTTTGGAAGCAGACGTCCTCGTGACGTCATAGCCTAACTCACTGGCTGAGTAGCGTGAGGGGGGTATTAAATCCAAAATAAAAGGACTTTTCTAAATAATTAGGGAATGACAGATGAAAAGTAGAAAATTATAAAGAAACATAGTGCAATTTGGGATTTAGGTTAAAAATCCAATGCCCCACACACTTTATAGATTGTCATGAAAAAAGACAATCAATATTGACCCTGCATTTATTTATGATGACTTCCAATGGGCTGTCAGTCTTTTACAATGATATTTTAAAAATCAATCACCTTTATTATTTATTTATTTCTTTCGGAGTTGAAGCAAATACAAACATTTCTAGCACTGAAAGACAGATGAAATGGACACATTTAATAATAATATATATATAAGAAAAAAATTGTCTTGATATCCTGATGACACAAATACCCAACTTGATGGTGTGTCAATCAAGAGGCACACCCGACAACCCACAGCGGTCACGACTTAAACTGTCTTGACAAATATTCTGCTCAGAACTATAAATAGACTAGATTACACGGTGGCAAAATAAAACTAATATTACCGTCTTTCAACCATCTGCTGAAGTGTACATGCATGATTGTTTCATTTTAATTTTTACCTAAACTAGTGATACAAAATCAAATTGATATCAATTTATTGGTACTCTTTTTCATTAAAAATTTTCCTTGTTCAACCAATTTAAGAATTGGTATTGCCAGAAAATGAATGAACCCAAATCTATTCCTTTTTATAAAAGTTTTATTCATGTAGATCTCACCACTCTACCACCAAGAGAAATTGTGGTGATACAAAACATAAATTAACAACAGAGTTTAAATGTCTTTGTAAATTGTATGGCACAGAAGTGTTTTATTTTCTAGAGTAAGCTGCAAATGTTGTTATATTGTATAAAATACCCCTTTAAGAAAAGTTTTCAATCAAATCTAACAGGAAATAAAATCTTGAACATGTTAATATCATTAAGGACTGTGCTTTCCCCTGCTTCTTTCATAACTTAGGGTCTTTCTTCAAATGTTCCAAAACAAATCAATTTTTTCATACAATTATCAAAAGAAATAAAACATTTCATATTTATATTTAATATTCAGGATAGGAAAGAAATTTGCATCAACACAAGTTTACAGTAAAGTGTTCATCAGTGTCTATCATCAGACCAACCAATATATGAAAAAAGAAAACTAATTTTATTTATTTCCTCATAATTATGTCATTTCTAGGAATTAAAATCACATTTGGCAAAAACATTTTCCACATGTTAAAGTTTTCCACACAAGGCACACAGAACCTGTTCCAATCTAAGTAAAGATTGGTGAATTAGAAGATAACAAGGTTCAGGATTATGCTGATCCATTAATATTATATTTCTCCTTCTTCGATTTGGCAAATTCTAAAGTTCTCTGAAGTATGGACTTTTCACATATTCTCAACTGCAGGCAAAGTCTTGCATTATCTGACAGAGTGTCACCATCTGAAATCTTGCCATTATCCTAAAACAAGAAGAATAGGCCTAAGTAGTAATGTGGAGAAAATAACCTAAATAAGCAATGCAGGCTTAGAATAGTAATGGAGAACAGGTTTTAGCTATCTCCAAGTCTGCTAAATAAGAAATGAAAATGAAATTGAGATGCACATCGGTATCAATTTTTCAAAAACTTAGATAAAATTAGTTGCATGCAAATGGAACCACTCTAACATAATAAAAGGTAAAGCTAAAAGGAATGGAATTTGAACAACATTTTTGCCAAATCCAAATCAATGAAGAGAAATAGAAGTAGTTTGCCATTTTTGTTTTGATAAATTATTCAAAGCTAGTTTCTGCAACTTCCAACCCCATAACGATTCCCATACTTTAATTTTGACAGTAGAATATCAGCTTACCTCAAAGTTTTGATAAGACCTCAGCAACAGAGAACATCTTGTTTCTAGAAAACTCCATACTTTCTGTTCTAACTCCTGGGACACGTCTGACTCCAGATCTCCAAGCTTCTCCAGGCATTCTTCTTCAGAGATCTGCTTTAGTTGTTCTGAAAATGCATTGACACGAGCACATATTCATCCATTGTTTTATAATAACATGAATCTATCTAATAAGATATGCAAGTGCAAACTAAAAATCTTCTGATTTTCTATTCAGTGAGTGAACACATTTAAGCAAACTTTGTTACACCATAATTCCATTAAACTTTGCATCATGCAAAGATAGCAAAACATACAAAGAGTTAGACAATCTTAATTCTATTCATTGTTATCCATTGAAAAAAAGGAAGAACACATTAAGAAGCAGTAAAATCACCTTCATTCATGTTAAATATCCTAAGAAAAGCCAGCAGTTTGCTATCAACAGGCTGATCTCCACGGTACAAGCTGAACATTCCAGAACTGGAGATTAAAGACAAAATAATTAAAAAATCACTCCGGGACCCAGACTTTTTTGCTTAATTAAAATATATAATTAACACATCCCTACAGAACAGTAACAATTTGTGTTGGCAAAGATAAATTCTGCTTTTTTCAAGGCTGTGACTTAATTTCAGCTCTGCAATCGATGTTTTTATTATATTTTTTTCCTTGTTTAATGTTGAGTGACAGGGCTTACAATTCTAAAGTACATCATAATCTGTAACATCTGAACAGTACGTAAGATAAATTAATTCAAAAGAACATGCGTAAATTGAAATTATTATTTTAATACAATTAAGAGATGCAATCAATTAATATATGCATGAAACAACATTAAAATGTACCAGATTACTTACCCTATTATTCCTAACTTTGTGAGCAAATTTATCTTTAAAGTATATAATGGATCATTTTTACTTATCCCT
The DNA here is from genome assembly GCF_051362555.1 of Lingula anatina. Classification (NCBI taxonomy): domain Eukaryota; kingdom Metazoa; phylum Brachiopoda; class Lingulata; order Lingulida; family Lingulidae; genus Lingula; species Lingula anatina. Next base: position 48,214,526 of record NC_141768.1, read on the forward strand.
GAAACAAAGAAGATAAATAACTTTTTCTTAACACAAGACATCTTTTAGCATTGCTTTAAAGCCATAATTTAAAACTATCACGATACTAGACCCAAAAAATATCCTGTTAAATGTGTTGTCCATACTTCTGCAAATCGCATCATCAAATTTTTGTTTTTTTGTTTTTTTTTTAACAAAATTCCAAACTACAATCTTGTTTTCCTCTTAAGGGTTGGTATGAAATGGTATAGTATAAAAAGGAGAAAATCAATTATGCAGGCTAAGCAGCAGTATTCAATTTCTCTGTGGAATCACTTACCTAGTTTTATGTCCAATGTGTCATTCTGGTTGTCTGGGAAGACAAAACCACTGTATAGGAGAAGTTGTGCGTTACTCCGGGAGCCATAGAAAATGTAGATCTGAAGGCGCAAGAAATTTCAAGACCATCTTAATTCAAACCATTCGTTTTAAGTTGCAATGAGAAATTACAAAAAATGTCTGCAGGACAGAAAAACCATTGCTTTTTTACTGCTCTGCCAATTCTGAGTAAACTCGGCCCAAATGGCACTATATTTGTCTGCAATCTCTGCCCCCTATGATCATCACACTTCCTTACCTGCTCTCCTTCCTTGAAATTTCTGAGGGCAAAACATTCACTGCAGTCCTTCTCTAAATTGTAATCTGTTGTGAACTAGAAAATAAAAGGAATAACATGTAGATTACATAGAATCACTTTCAGTTGCCTATCAGACATTTTTCTGTTTTGTTATACAAGAATAACCATTGTAAAAAATATCAAATAACTACTACATATGGCAGTGGTCATTTAAAATCAGACAGAGCACAGTAAAAAAACAAAAATATTTAAGAAAAGTGAGATCATTTCATTCACCTGCCCATTAGTATGATTGCACATGTCCCAGAAGGGAATTAAAGCGTTGATCATCTGCTGCCCATCTGGTGTAGGAATCTGGTTCTGTCTTGTCATTATTGCTGACACTGCCCACCTAAAACATTAATAACAGGCTAATAAATGTTTGCAAATACAACAGATAACCATATGCTTGCTTCTATTATGTATTTTCATTGTTGGTCATCAAAATATGTAGCACTTTTGGGTCTTCTTACTGCTGCATCTTTCATTTTGTGGTGGCAGAATTGCAATACTATCATATAGTTACATATTTAAATACAAATCACAATATTTAAAATTTCATCCTGTTGAACATGGCTGACAACAGAGTAACTTACCCCTTCCTTTTATACTTATCACATTTATCTGTGTCAACATAATTACATATACTATAAGGTTATCAGTGACATCTGTCAATATTTTAATATAAAATATACCATAGGTTGTCCCCATTCTCCCAGCACCAATTACAGCTACAGGGGCCCATGCCATTATTTTATTGTTAAGATAATACACATAGAAAACAATGTGCATTCTGAAGGGGGTGTGAGCACTAAAGAATCCTATCACTCTGTATATCATAATATATTGCCTAAATGATACTTATTTTCCATTTATACTTATTTTCCCTTTATAAAATTACCACATAAGTAGAAATCTACAAGCCAATATGCCTACTGTGCTTAAGTTCTTTCTTATTCTAATTTAGCACAATTAGTTTTTATCAAATTTGAGACAAAAAATAATTGCCTTGAAGACTAGTTGCCAATATTGCAAAATTTTAATGCCATATTTTTCAATAAAGAAACATGAAAGTAATGCTTCATATGCACGTTATGGTTATGCTAGGTCCATTCCCAGGTCAATGCACAATATCTAGTTTCAGGGAATTCATTTCTTCTATCATTCTATATATTTCCTGTTACTTATTCAACTAATTAATTATGCATGCCAAAATGTTAAAGAGTCTACACTGCAGTCCTGCCACCACACTAAGGCTGTATTCCCAGAGTTTTTAGATCGATCTATCCCCGCGGGAGTCTCACTAGATTACTGTCAGATAATCCGGCTTAAATGTCCGTCCCGCCTACTACAAGCTGTAAGGGGGTGATTAACATTCCTGTCCGCCCGGCTGACAGCTATTTAGCGTGAACCCCAGGGAGTTAGGTCGATCTAAAGTAGATTGATCTAATCTCTGGAAATGGGGTCTAAGTTAACAAACTGGAATCTACTACTCAACAATAAATAAGGACCTGAGTTAATTATAATAATGTCAGCATTTCCTCATTTTTACCAAATTCTGAGCACTTCAACCTGATTTAAAAGTTTATTTTTATTTTCAGTTTGGTGTCAATCCAATGTTGTTGAAAACCATAATGATCTACGGTACCCTCATTTGCACATTAAAAACTTCAAACCAGAGCTCAATCTGATGAATATGAGCCTCCCAAAATAAAGAGATGAGAATGTTTTTCAAACCTGGAACCCAGAATTAATTTTAAATACTTCTAAAAATCTTTTTTCTGACCCACTGGTTGATATGTTTTGTATAAAGACACAGATTCCAGCAACAAACATGTGCTGTATCAAACATGTTACTAGCCTAAGGGTGTTCATGCATTGATTTTTCTCATATTACAGTGGCTAAACTACCTGACTAGAGTTAACTGACCAAGAATTCCCCATAGTGGTAATATACACTCACCAAAACAGTGGATCTGGAAATTATCATCGTCACTCAGTATGAGACATGCATACCCAAGATTTTGGTATATTGTATAATTAATAAATGATTCAGGATAATTATTATGCATGAGGTTAAGTATTAAAGAGTCACTTATTTGTATTATGCTTCCTGAATTTACATTATTATTAGGTAAAAAAACAAACCTATAAGGCTAAAAAACTGAACTCAATATCAGGTCACTCCAATATGTTATGTGTGGTTAAAATAAAAAAAACTTGAACACAATCCTAAGTGGTTCAGGCAAGTTTTGTGCACTACATCAACCACAGTCCATAGAGTGAATACCTGTAGTCATCATAGGTGAACTGGTGTTTGAGAGGACACTTGCCATCAGGTAAACCCTAAAACAGAAACATTTCAACATATCAAGCTCAATGTCAACAATCCAACATTTACATCATCAAGAGTTTTTCTTTCTTTTTCTATTTTTAAATTTCAGAACGAGGCAATTCGCTGACATCATGTGATCGTGTAAATGAATTTTGCAAAATAGAACTTTGGCTTAATAATGAATAAACTTTAGAATGTCACCGATTTGGCTCAAAAGTATCATTTGACAAATTCTTAATAACTTAAACAAAATATATGAAATCCACAAGCTAGCTTAAGTCTATAAAAAGGACAATTAAATATGGCAGAACACTTTTATTTCCTTACTTGAAATAACTTGTGAAGATATGCATATTGTCTTGCTATGTGTTTATATTGCTTCAGGACTTCACCTGAAATTATTTTCATTAACATGGTATACATATATATTTGTGCATTTACTTTTACTAACATTTGGGCATTATTTTTTATCATCAAGTTGATTCTTTCAAATTTTATAAAACTTGAACACCTTTTTCTATCCATAATATGTAATGAAATAAATAGCAGAAACCAAACATTTTGAATCTTGACATATTTAACATATCTAACATATCAGAATAATATAAAGCACATTAAATCACACTTACTCATGACAGGAGATCCTTTCAGTAACTGGATTTCATCTGGGGTGAAATACAGCGGAGTTGAAAAACTTTCTGGTAGAGTATCTAATAAAAGTTAAAAATGATGAACTTTGTGAATATCTCTTCATGACTACAAATTCCATAATTTTCCAAATTAGGATAATTTAATGCAACAGTTTTTAATGAAACCCTTTTCATGGCGTAATGATTTTAAGGAGTTTTCTCTAAATCTCGTTAGCAACACAACTGCTTTTTTTTAGGCAGCTGTATTAACAAAAACTGGCTGAATTTCCAAAACTTTGTCATTTACAAACCTTTCCCATATTATGATGTCAGACATTTTTCTGAAATTTAGCAATAATGTCGAGTAATGAACTTTCAATTCTGTAAAACCACAAATCTAACAATGACCGTGATGTGTTTTTAAAATATTACAGAATACCTATGTAAGGTCTCCATAAGGAATTCACATCACATCTCTCAATAAGGAGGTGTAAGGCAAGAACCACTGTTGGCATACTCTGCAGTAGTGGATCACTGTCAACAAGTGAACCTGGAAAAATGACAAAGTGAGAGACAGACTTACGATTTGTGCACTCAAAAATCCACTTATATCATAATAAAAAGTACTGAACCAAGATCTAATGGAAGACTCTTTAAAAACTTTCAAGGTAACAAAATAAAAGTTGAATTTTTGCTAGACAAAAATTTTTGTATAATGGAAATATAAATTTTATATTGCTTATTTTTATCAATCACACAGTCATTATTTAAATACCAAAGAACTGTTTGCTGTTGTTCTTAACTTTACAATATACCATTAATTATATATACAATAATGTAACCTGTACAATCTGTGCAGAAATTATTATCTGTTGTTGTTGTATTTTTTTTTTTTTTTTTTTTTTTTTTTTGTTTGCTATTTTCTCACCGAGACATGTTAGTTTAGCAGATTCTGTTGTTAGCATCAATTTCCTGGGGATGGTCAGGAGGAGCTGACTTTCCTGTAAATCAAGATGTTCATAGGTGATCAAAAAAATTATCACTATAAAAAGACAATCGTACAGATGTGATGTGCAACATCTAATATCTACAACAAACAATCATTTTTTGGTGTAAAACATTTTGAATTTTATTTAACAAAGGTACATATTGGTTCTATGGCATGACATCAGTAGTAAATAACATCAGGCATCCCTTTGAAATCTGTTCTAAAAATCAAAATGAAAATATACAATTTTTTACCTGCACTTCTTTTTTAGCTTCTAATCCATAACCAGTATGTTCAAACTTTCTGATGCTGACTGCTGTGGTATCTACCCCATTGTCCTTCAGCCAAGTCAAAAATACTGGGAAATGTGTCTCTCTGTCTCCAGGAAGGAAATTATGACCTGAAAATACACAAAGTGCTCTAACTGTACTATAGAAATGATGCAGCATCTAAGCTACGTGTTATATTGTAATAAAAGGTGATTAAGATTTTCAGTAATCTGGGATTATGCACTTGAAATTCATTATTTGCAAATCTTTATGACCTATTTCAAAATCAGTGCTCCACCATAAGGTGCAACTTCCCAGAGACTCAGAGACTTAAAATATATCCATCACTTGATTTGTAAGTCACAAACATTAAAGTATTTGTTATTGTTTTAAAAACCATTATAAAATGACAATCACTACATACCCTCTTGTAGCTTTCTGACTTTTTCTACCAAATCGTGAATTTCCAGAAAGTTCCCCCATTCATTCTGTTCACTTGGCTTCACACATTCTGAAAACACAGAAACAACTATAATAAGCAAATGAGATTCACTGTGGGGTTCTACTTCTTTTTCTCGCTTCTTTAGTTTTCTCCCAGCTGGTTGGTTTTGATTATTATTTGCAAGCACCTTTCTCTTTCACTTACTGTATGGCATACATGTACTTGCACTGCAAATTAAACTGTTCTTCTTTCAATATTATTCACAAATTGTAAATATTATATAGTAATTTTTCAAGTATATTTTCAACAAAAATTATATCAAAATAAAATCAAATGTAATTGCGCGTTCTATAAAATATGATTTTTCAATACACTCAAGTGTTTCATTCTTATGTCCTTATAAGGCGAACTTTCATCTGATGCTGCTGTTTGTAAACAACGAGTTGTGCATTTTAAAAAGTCTTACTTTCGAGTAACTGCTTGGTCAAATCCATCAATTCTTTCCTTTGAGATTTGCTGAGACCACCACTGTCCCCATTTTCATTTGATGCAGCCTTCGAGCGTTTGCTTTTTCTTCCCATTGCTGTAATATCAAGAGAAACCAGTGCACATGCCTTCGCCTAAATACAACCGGTTGTGTAGATGATGTGACGTCATAGTTTTATGCGCTGCTCAGTGTCGGATATTGACAAAATGTATCTTTAACTTCAAATCTTAAAATCAAAACATATAAATTTCAATAAAAATCAACAAAGCTCTTAAGTTTTTAGACACATGGCATTATCTTAAAGAATTCGATCAAAATTATCGAAGTGGCCTCTCTTGTTTCCATCTTACGTCATCAATACATGTGCTCCGAAGCTGTTACCGAGAAATGTGGAGAAATGCTGTAAATGCCGGCTGCCAAGATAAATGACTGTTTAAAAGTTATAAGAGAAGCATAAACGTATTTTTCTACAACGCTTGAGTAAGTGGGTATATATAAATCCTAATAGTTGTACATTTCATGAGATATCCTTAGAAAAGACACCTTCACATACTACTTCCAGTCAGACGCAAATTGCAGACACTAAAATAATGTAATCTGAATCTGTAATGTGTTATTTTTTATGAAAAAATTATACAGATGTGAACAGATTCACATACCTTAGTTCTGCCCTACAGTACTTTTCCTACGTAGTTTGCTTTTATAAAAAATAATGCAAAAAAATCCGTAGACCTTAAATTTTGAGCAATTTGTTTTTGTCGTTTGTAAATGTAGTAGATGTAAAATACAACAATGACACTGTCTTGCCATGCCAGTGAGGTAATTTTTTCACCTCTCTAAATCAACCACATGATTTTTTCAGTATTCCCAGCATGCCTTGTTGGTACTATGATAAAGATGAGTTTCAGAAAACTCCTTCCCAGGCAGATGGCATTGACCAGGAAACGGAGGCCCGGTATCGCAAGGAGGGGGCCAGGTTTATCATTGATGCTGGCAACAAACTAGGACTGTATCCTTATACCACATGACTCACGTAGAGCTAGGCTTAGGTCTGGATTTGGAGTCTTACTATTTTCTCAGTCCAATATAATGAAACAAATATGAGAAATGTGAAAGTGGATGTAACAGGTTATATGTGCAAAGATTTGTTACTGTACTGCTTGTATAGCATGCAATGAATAATACCAGAATTAATAACCCAGTTTGGCTGTAGGATAATCTTATAAATATTGTGATTACGATAACATTGGGGGTGGGGGAGGCTTATTTTGAAGACGTGATGTCATGAAACTTTTATACTTTAAGAACAAGGTAATGACTGATATATAAGTTGAATACTAACATAATGTATGTTATCAAAATAATTCCTAACTTCCTTAACTGCATCACCAGTCGTTATGACACTTGTGCCACAGGAGTTGTGTACTTCCACAGGTTTTACATGTACCATTCCTTTAGAGAATTCCACAGATATGTGAGTGGAGTTCAGTAAAGTCTTAATTACAGCACAAATAATACAACTCAGAGCAAAGATGTCAGTTGTAAAATATGATAAATGAAGCAGTGTAGTATGAATGTCATGCCAAGCATGATAGTTGAGTTTGATTTTTCACGTGATTCGATGAAATATATGAAAATGTATCAAGTAAACATTATGAAGATACATATATGGGATATCAGTAATATTAGTATATATGTAATTCAAATGGCTGTAAAGTCTAAACTCTGTGTAAACTCTTATATAATATGTAAGAAGTGGAGTTCTATTTACTGTGTATATATCAGCTGTCATATGTTAACCCTCCTGTATCCCCCTATGTCCAGGTGATGGGTGCCTGCTGTCTATTCCTGGCTGGGAAGGTAGAGGAGACACCTAAGAAGTGCAAGGACATCATTAAGACAGCAAGATCCATGTTGCCTGACCAACATTTCATGGTGTTTGGAGAGGACCCCAAGGTACATCATATATATACTAGCCTGCTATCTGTTCTCTCAACAATGTTTAGTTTTGAAGGTGAAAGCATGGAGGACATTAAATTTTGGTCATGTGCCTTATAAGTTACCATTGTTGGTTCAGTACTTGTTGCTATTTTGTCTGTTATTATTTATCTGTGATTAAGATAAAGCATCAGTGAAGCTATATTCATACTACAGAAACTCACAGTACTTGTTAATCCATTATTATTTTTGTGCAGTAAATTAACATTTATTTGTAGGAAGAAGTGATCACAATGGAGAGAATTCTGCTACAAACCATCAAGTTTGACCTGCAGGTGGACCACCCCTATTCATTCCTGCTGAGGTTTGCTAAAGGCATCAAAGGTGAGCAAAATTATTTTTCTTGTTTAATTTTATCTCATGATTATGTGCAGCATGTATAAAGCATAAATTGCTTTGTGTATCAATATAAAAATGAGAGTGAAAAAATGTTGGATGTTGCAATTAAATTTTTATGTGGGTCTTATTTTAGACCCTTACTGATAAGACATGGCTATTAGACTCTGTTTCAGTGGTGGGGGGTCAGTTTTTATTTAGATGCATGAAGAACCCCCCCCCCCCCCCCCCCCCAACACACACACACACACCATTGTATGTTGGAGACTATACCAAATATATTTTGTCCTAGTCTTAACTATCCAAATGAAAAGAGATCTATTGCTAACACAAAGCTGTTATATTTCAGGTGATAAACAGAAAGTCCAGAAGATGGTGCAGATGGCATGGACATTTATCAATGACGGGTATGGCTTATTAGAGCCAAAACTTAGTATAATCCTTTTTATAAAATACTGTATAACAATGTTGTTGCAGAATAATGATATGTAAAAGCTTATAAATGGATATAGTAAGAAACAGGCAGCAGCATTTTAGACCTGTATAGGAAGCTTCATTATGCAAAGTGCTATAGTTGACTGTTTGAAATTAATTCAAAGGACTGTCTTATGCTATTTACATTTCTGTGTTACACAAACTGGTTCCTCCTATAAAGATAAGTTATGTGAATCTCTTAGTTTCTCTTATATTGTTAAATTCATGATTTAGATTCCTATTTCATCCTATGCTGTAACGTACCCATATTAGAAGTTCATGTGATTCATCCCTGCCTCTTCCAGCCCATGTACCACGCTGAAGTAGATTCCTATTTCATCTTATGCCCATAATTGGAATTTTTTTAATTAAAATTTTAGAATTAAAATTCATTCACCCCTGTCTCTTCCAGCCTGTGTACCACTCTGTGTCTGGAGTGGGAGCCAGATATAGTGGCTGTGGCACTGATCTACCTGGCCAGCAGACTGTCCAAGTTTGATATTACAGACTGGGAAGGCAGGGTGCCAGGAACCAAGGGGAAGTGGTGGGAACACTTTGTAGAGGACGCTACTCTGGAGTTATTAGAAGGTGAGGCTATAGTAATAAATTCTTAACAGAAAGTGATGGCTATTGAAATTTTAAAACTTGCCATGAGCCTTATAGCCTGAAGATGTGTATGCAGTGAATTTACAGATATTGGTCTCTAACGATGAAAAAGGTATTTATGAAAATAATAAGTTTAAAAAGTTCCCCAGCTTCTATTTTAAATAGTGTCATTAGATGTGTAATTTGTTTCAAACATGGTCGTAGAGTAACAAAACAAGATATCAATCTATCCTGAAGTGATAAAAAGAAAAATTGTTTCTTTTTCTCTCAGACATCTGTCACAGAGTGTTGGACCTGTACTCCAGCAACCCCCAGAAGAGGGCGGAGTCCCCTCCCATGATTACCAACAGAACTCCTGAACAGAGACAGCTGTTACTACAGCAGCAGCAGGCACTGCCAGTGAAGAAACCTGTAAGTGTCAGAACTACATTGTCTTGGACTTGCATTGAATTGAAAAAAAAGAGGGGGGGGGGATCACTGAAAGTGTTTCACATTAAGAAAGTGAGTACTCTGATTCACATTGACTTTATGCAAATACAAAACCTTTAATTCTATTTCAAGTCCACACCCCCTGTGTGATAAATAGTATCTTAGAATTGCATTGGATTATTACAAAAAAAGGCAAAATATTCCACTGGTTCACCTTACTGAAATATTGTATATCACATTGACAATATTCAAGAACAGCACCTTCATTTCTATTTCCAGTCCACACCCCCAGAACCCCCACAGCCAGCTAAGGTTCCCAGACAGGATGGTAGCAGGTCCTCCAGTGTCACCCCCACCCCTGGGGCCAAACCCTCCAGGGGACCCAGCACACCCACATCCCCAGGGAGGCCATCGCACTATGCCGGACAACAGCCTGTGGAGAAACCCCTCACCCCCCAGCCAGGGCCAGTACCCCCTCAGGGGGTGGTAGCAGGCACCCCAGGGGGTCAGTACGGCAGTGTGACCCAGCCTGTGGGGACCCCCACCCCAGGGCAGTATAACACCCCCTATCAGCAGCCACCCCCTGCTCTACCCCCTCAACCAGCACAGACTACCTACAGCAGCTATAACCCCTACATGTCCTCTCAGATGTACACCTCTTCCTTCATGTCCCAGGAGGGCTCCCAGGATATCAAGTCTCTGATCAACCAGGCCAGTACAGCAGGCAGTGTTGGCTATAACCCCCAGTCAGGCACTCCTGCCCCTGTGTACAACCAGGCTACTGCCCCAGCTACATTCTCTACCAGTACTGCCTTCCCACAGCAGCAACCTGGATACCAACAACAGCAACAACAGGTGCCCTATCAGCAGCAGCAACCCTATCCGGGACAGGCAGGACAGGTACAATATCAGCAACAACAACAGCAGCCTCAACAGCCCCCTGGTATGTACCAACAGCCACCCCCTCCAGTGGGGCAACAGGCGGGATACCAACCCAGAAACTTCCAGTCTCAACCTCTCCCCCCTCAGCAGCAACCACCACAGCAACAGCAGGGGTACGGGTTTCAAAATCAGACCTACCCCCCTGCACCCTACCCCCAGGGGCAGGCCCCACCCCCTCAGCAGCAGGGGGCTGGGTACCAAGGAGGCCCCCCAGGTCAACAGCAACAACCCCAGGGAGGGTTTCCTGGCCAACAAGGTGCTGGGTTTCAAGAGTTTGGAAATTATAACAAACCTCAAATGATGGGGCCAGGGGGATTTCAAGGACAATTCCCCCCACAGCAACAAGGGCCCGAACAGGGTTTTTCAGGTGGTGGTAACATGTATGGACAAGGGGGGCCCCCTCAGGGAGGCCCCCCAGGGTCAACACAGCACCAGCATCATAACTTTAATAAATCCAAAGCACGGCATTCTGCCCTGACAAACATTAAGATAACTGGGCGGAGGTAGTGGAGTATAACATTACTTCTTTTTATTTAATAGAAAAAGCATGCTTGTGCGGTTGTAATATTCTCACAGACTCTCAGTCGTTCCCCAAAGAGAAACTGTATAACTGAAAACAGATCCGGGGAACCTTACACAAAATAAAAGGAGTCGCTGAAATGTGAAGCTGCCATGGCGCTGCTTGCTGTTATCCAGTAAAGTCGGGATTTCCGATGTGTGATCGTTGAAGGAGCATCCTCGTGGAACTCGAGTTAAGGGAACTGACTTCTGTGTCAACATAGTGGACCTGACACAGATAACTTTCATTCTAAATAAATACAGCAGTTGAAAAGAAAAATGTTGGCGTTTTAAATCATTATAATGGTCCGCTTGGGCTAGAGAGTGAATTGAAAACATTGCAAAAGTTTAATAGGGCGGTAAGCTTAAGTTTTATAAAGGTGAAAATCGTGTTGTAAACAGTAATTGTGATAAAACGATAGCTTAGCAGTCCTTATTAAGAACATATTTAAATTTTCAGGTGACGGTAGATGCAAGCGTTTTATGGCATGTTATTACGTTCATTAGCAAACAGTATTTGAAATGTGGCGACATTTTCTTTTATTGAAGTGTAAATTATGAATCACTTGTCAGCTCGGCTAATCAGTAGTTACCGTTATCATGAAAGGGTATAGTTTCTTCATTTAAAGGGATAACAACTGTTCGTAAGATATTCATATTTCACAATAAACAACCCACAGAAATATAATAAATTCTATTTTTCCACCAAAACTGCAGTTAACGCAATTATTTTGGAATTTGTGCTTGCCATCACATCACGTGACCTCCATACGTGGTTACACTCTTGTAATAATCTCTTAAGAGAATATTACAAAAACAAACTTTTTAGAAAAAACTAGGGACTAACTTTGAATGTTTGAATGGATTAATTAACCATTGGTTTGTACATGTATGAGAAAATTGTCTTTTACCCCCGGGAAAAGTCCAGTTTTTGGCCATAGTGAACAGTTGTTATCTCTTTAAGCATATAGACACGGAAGCAGATGTGCCTACAGCTGTAAGTAATACAATGTTCGTGACACAAGCTATGAGAAAAGTAACAGCTGAAATTTATTTATGTTATTATTACTGCGATAAGTTTAAGATTACATCATTCGCTTATTTCACGAACAGCGTAAGGGGCGGGTTGTTTATAACAAAGTAAAGCGATTTTTATTAAATCGTATTGTGTTAAACAATTAAACAATGTTTATCATGGTGATAAATTTATATGAATAAACATCGGGACTACACAAATCACAAGGATGATATGGAAAGCGCGTTTCGATACAGCATTTTGAATAAATGATTTAATCAGGTGAAGGTTAGTGTAAAGGGGTGAAGCTCCAAACAATATTCTCAGCGTACAACGATCATTTTGGTTTTTCTTTTGTTCTTGCTGTTCATGTACCCTCTACAACCAGGACCGCAGATTTATTATGTGCACTTTTCTCTAACGCGACAGTGCAGAAAAGTGCCAGAGACATATCAGTAAATATCTTATTAAATTCCTTCTGTGGCCCTAGTAGAGGATACAGTTCTTGTTAGTTTCCCGTGGAAAAAAACTGGACCACGACCGGTCAACAACATCCGGGCAATTATAATGCGGGGATTTTTCTTTTGATATCAAAGTACTGTAACCAGTATTAAAGAAATAATTAATGCATGTATGGCGAAAGTCGGGTCTTTTTCTGATGAAGAAAGTTTCCCTGATTATTTATACCAGGCGGTAGTAGAAAAAAAGTCTCAAAAGTGTCTATGGTGACAATTGTTACCGAATATTTTGAAAATAATGTAGATCGTTGTAGCCTACCTCAAACGGTTACGACCACAACGACTCCCTCTATTTCCTGCCACACCTGCGGCTATTCACTCCCACAAATACACACACACGTTTCCACAAGTGCGGTTTAGGAAAACCCAAAGGTGTGATTGGCGTTTTGTTAAAATGTATTCATACTTTTGGCTGAGGAGTGTTTTGTTTGATGCTGTGTGCACAGCTGAAGATAAGTTTAAAAAAAACGATGTCTAACTTAGGTCTGCTCTTAAGAGAGGTCTTTTCTTTGTTGTGTATATGTTTAACAACATTTAGACATTGCCGTGCATTTGGGCAAGAACACTAAAATACGAGAATCTAAGTGCACAAATTACGTGGTGTGACAGGAAAAACGTACCGATCAAGAAGAGATGGTTTGGGAGGTGAGATAATATCACAGGTACTCAAAGATTGTGATAACAGCTGTTTTGAGTGGCAGCATTCCAACGAGAGCAGTGTACTTACCCAACGTCGAATCTATTTTTAAAATGGGTAAATTTCGAAGACATATTATACAAAGAAACAAAAGGCAAGTTTGAACTCGCCCAAACATGTTAACGAATCGAATGTCTTTATCGGTGGAATGCGTCTTAACGACCAAACAAATTTGTTTTGTTATTCGAAAAATATTTGTGGTCATTTATATCAATAGAAATACTAATACACGAGGTCAATTTCCCTCTATCTTGGTCACATAAAATCTTTTCACTAGACATTTACAGATAATTCTCTAGCTTATTTACTCTGTGCACGGTTATGTATCCCTAACAGCGAGAAGTTTTGCGTAGTAATAATACAAAATCCATGCGGTTGATGGTGCAGATAAGAGCCAAGTACAATTCAATTTTTTCATGTTATTAAAAAGTTTATTCCTCAGCATACCTCACCAATAATACCATATGGTTGGCCGTGCATTTTCTATTTGGCTCGGAGTTGGGTGGTTTCTGATGGAAATCCCCGTTCTGCACAGTAGGCCTATATCAGACAGATTACATCGCACATATGTAATTGTTTGGCTTGGATATTCGTGTACATAAAAGCTGCATTTTAACGAAGAAGTTTCAATTTTTGACATTCTTCAGATCCACACTTATCAACGCGAGCTTTGTAGCAACTATTACTGCTCTAAGTCAACCGAATACTAGATCTTTAAAAGCAAATATACCCTAAAAAGGTGACAAAACATGGAAAACAGCATCTGTTCTGGAATTTGTCACCAAATCCCACCAGCCACAGGGGAACACTTCTTGCAGCTTGCCTCCAAACAAGAGAGCGATGAAAACTTCCTGGACCCTTCAGCGTTTCCACTTGAAGAATATGACGCTTTAAGATACTGCACTGCAGAACTGCCCGACTTTGAAAACGCCAATGTCGAAGCTCTTGTAAAAGGCGATCTGAGCCCACTTGTTAGGGAGGAACTGAGATACAGCATACTAAGAAGATGCAATGGAGCTGTGAAGGCAGAATATAAAGAGTCAACAGTTGAAGAGGTAGGAGCAGTGCACAATTAGTGCAAGTTTTTATCCATTATTTGTATTTGTATATTATTTTTAATGAAAACTCCGAGACGGTATTTCATTTTTATGCTTTGCTCAGGTCATTTATTGCTATTTCATCGTCATGTGGAATAGCATAAATGTCTCCATCTTGTGGGCATTTACGTAACTTTTCCATATTTCAAAAACGCCAAAAAATATTCGGCCTTACACATCCAGGTCTCTTCATTCATCAGTATCACGTTAAACATTTTTCTATTGTTATTATTTATTTATTTATTTATTTATTTATTTATTTATTTATTTCAAGTAAAAATTGTCTAACTGTTGGCGGAACGATATTTTATTAAGATCAATAAATGTTTATATCTTTTCCAGTCATTTTTGCACTACATTTTATACGCACATTTTTAACCTTTTTGAAGTTTTTTTTAGAACTTTTCAGTCTATAATAACAACAACAACAACAACAATAATAATAATAATAATAATAATAATAATAATATTAATAACATTTTATGTTTATAACCCACTTTTACAAAAAGACTTTTACTTAACAATAATATATATTTTACATTATTTAAACCATCGACAGCTAGATGGCTACATGTAGTCCCGAAAGTTCGTTTGGTAAAACAATTTAGAGTGTATAAATCAGAAACCGAAACTTCGCATTCCAAAATCATTTCCAAACTAAATACGAGTATGATACCAGGTATTCCCCTTTATACGGGTATTAGTTGGTGGTTAGCCTTTGGTTTGGTAAAACAATACTAGCACTTATCAAGCCGTCAGTGAGTGGCCCTAACAACGAACTAAGTTAATTAGCTCAAATTGTAATCTACATTATGCTACACATGTGTGAAAACTGCGGGATTCGTCGAAAGCGACAACAACCATTCTCCAGTCAACAACACTTTCCTACCTTTTGGATATTTAATTGAGTCGAAAAGGGGAATCTCGGCCGCAAAAACATCGATCTTGACATGTAGCCAGACTTATTCACGGTGTGCCTTTGAGGCGTCTTGTTTGTTGCTGTTCACGTCATGGCAGAAAGTCCATATAAGTTTTATAGAAAAGAGTGGACACGTTGATATTTCACTTTGACTTAAAATACGTATTTTCCAGGCGCTCCGTCCCTCGGCATGGATGGTTTATAATGCACAGTGTTGTAATGGTGTGCGTCATGGATGGATTATGTTAGATATGCTTATTTATTCTCCTCCACACCCACACGTTCTACCAACTCATTGTGTTACTCTACATGATTCGCACAATATATTCAATCTGCGTGTGGCACTGATGTTTTTATCTTTCAAAGTTGACTTGTTGTATCTTATATCAGCTATCTCCCGAAGAACAAGAACGGAGGGATGCGCGGCGTGAGAAAAACAAAATGGCCGCCAGAAAATGCCGAGACAAAAAGAAACAAACCATTCAGGATCTCGTTAAAGTAAGCGGTACGCTCACTAGTTTGTTTTTAATCAATACATATATGTTCAGTTATTTTACAATTTTAATATATATTGTCAACGAAGCAAATAGCTTGCCTTGATATTATAAAATTAATTCCATAATTAATTTTTTGCTTAGGTGTATGAGCTCTTCTTCCCCCTTTAAGTATAGTTTCAATAAGGACTGGCCGCCGAACGTCGTGTCAACATGGTCTTCACTGTTCGCTACAGTGTTGTACAAATACTGCCTGTTTGAAGATGCAAGTCGTTATGACTTAGGTGATGACCTATATACCTGTGATAATGCCTGTAATGCCTGATCACTTCTTAGTATTCTATCTTCCAGAAAAACAACGATCTTGAAAGTCAGAACACTTCACTGCGTTACCAAATACGACAGCTGCAGAAGGAAAAGAACGCGGTTCAACGCGCTCTAGACAATCATTTGGCTCAATGCCCGCTCATTTCAAGTTGATTTTAAATGGCGAAAGAACTGAACTTGAGACTTAGTGCGTTTTCAGAGCCAATGTTTTATCAAAATACCCGAATAGCGTTATAGGTTTTGTTTTGTTTGCTTTGTTTTGTAATAGTAAAGTAGCACGCCAAGGAAAGGAAAGATGCCCTCGGGTAACTTCTTTTGAACTTATAGGTAGCGTCTTTATACATGTTCATTCTGTATTCTGTCTGTCTGAGGTTTTATAGATATTATCAAACTGATTATTTCTTAAGATTCAATAATCAGGGGATATCTTGGTACATGTATAGTATGATGCTAGCGTACGATCAGTGCTGTGAGCAGTTGGCTCGGCGTTATTATCGCACATAGTTTACATATATGATTATAAAATATCAGGTATATAAAGTGTAAAGATGATGCATATCTATTTATGTTATTTTGAGGCTATTTATTTGAGTAAAAGTTTTTTTTTTTTTTTTTTTTTGTATTATTATAATCATTTATCTCTGTACATTTTCACCAGCTCAGTCTGATGGAAAAAAGTAGTAAAAAAGTATATTCATATGAAGTATTAGATAAATGTGATTGGTTGACAATATTCATGACATAATCATTCGTTATTACAACTTATTCATTTCATCCTGAAGTAAACAATTATAGCTTTTAGATAAACAAATAGTTAATACATTAGATAATAAACCAATTATCTAATTGACAAAATGATAATGATGAAGCATTTTTTTTCATTTTTTGCTTACCTTATCATTTAATTAAATTTAAGAAGTGACAAATCATTTGGGAATTTTTCGTTGAGATGATAAGGTAAAGGAAAACAACACATCAGACTGGAGGAATGCGGAGACCCAGGTTTCCACTAGGGGCTAGGTAACCAGTCTGACAGGAATCGGGTGTTTATTTTAGT
Organism: Lingula anatina; assembly: GCF_051362555.1. Taxonomy (NCBI): domain Eukaryota; kingdom Metazoa; phylum Brachiopoda; class Lingulata; order Lingulida; family Lingulidae; genus Lingula; species Lingula anatina. Next base: position 48,231,777 of record NC_141768.1, read on the forward strand.
ACTGAATACATTGTTAAACCAAGGGAGAACAAAAACGGGCGAGAGCTCAAACATTCTTCATATCTAAAATTCACTGATTTTTAAATATGTTTTCAAAAACCAAAACGATTAATCATTCTTTTTTCCAAAATGCTTCACAGTATGTTTCAAATAAGTTAAATTATTGGGGGTTTTGAGAATGATGTTTTTGTCCTTGTATTTCTATTTTGAATATCAACAACATACTGCCGCTATATCTTGGCTTTCATCTTGGAAGACGGCAGAAAGGGGAATCCCCTACTGTACAAGTTGTTAATAGGGGATTTCCCCTATACCATCCAGGTTCCAATGTAACATGGCTGCAGCCGAGCTGGAAAAAATCATGTTTTTCTCAATTACTTGTTTAGAAGTAAATCAGTGAAAACTCAGTGTTAACGGCGTTTAACACACGACAACATTGGACGGGTGTAGTCTACTGATGTGGAGGTGTCCCCAGACAGCGTCTGATGGCCCGCTGATGCGTCCACATCGAACTACTGATCATTGCAACGCCCCTTCATGTCCCTTTATTTTGCAATATGGAAATATTTGACGTACATGAAGAAATAATACAGGGCAGTGATGAAAGACCAGAGGATGCAGAATTCTCATTTTCTGAAGAGGACCTTGATACCGATTTCAATTTTGATTTCTCAGCATCTGACCCAGAGGAAGTGAACAGTAACGATGTAGAGAAGGCTCTCAGTAACCCTGTGAAGCGAGAACTAAGGCAGAGGGTTTTGGCTCGCAACGCGAGGTCAGGAAAGACTGATGTCCATGTAGAATACAGGACAGAGATTAACGAACCTGTAAGTATTGGGAATATTGATGTGCATCGTCTCCAACACAAAGTACACTCTATGTAAACAACTACGGCAGGTGCTGCATCATCAACATAACAATGACTTGGTTACGTTCGATAAATCGGTCATTGCCTCTTTACCAAAGCGTTTTAGTATCTTGGACGATTATTGGTTTTTTTTCCCATAAAATTTTATCGCTGAAATTGAGTCCTTCAATTCAAACATCAAGGAAGTAAAATAATTATTAACCAATAGGAGTTAAGCTGCGGTAAGATGATGATGGAAAATGCTGCAACTATTATCAATCATTCACTCAGCCCTTTTTTGCAAAATATGGCCATATGTGTTAAAGGCTCGATAATGTTTTGAAAGATATGACATGTTCAAAGTGACCTTTGTGATATGTTATGTGCATATAGTTGTAACCTAGGTCACGTTGTGCGGAAATTCCAAAGGGGAATCCCCTTTTCGCCATTAATTATGTATGCATGAACCCGGGTAACGTTATTATGGCCGCCAGAATCAGGTTACTGAAAAGAACTTTTTGAACAGAAAATGCCCTTTGTTTTCTTGCTTGAGAAAATTTATGCCAGCTGCTTAAAAAACAACTTGTGAACTTGAGAAAACATAAAAGGCGTGGTTTGAAAGTGAGGCAGAAAACTTGATGCTGGAGAAATGTAATTTTTAAGATAAACATACCTTTTTCAATTTTTGGAAAAAAGCATATTTGAATATCGCAATTAGTTAGTCAGCCACCTATAAATGTTTTTTTTTCTCCCCAAGATACGAATTAAAAAAGAATGATATATTAGCAAAGTTAAATCTCTTTCACTATGCATTGAACTGTCTTGCTTTTTTAAAAGAAAAAGTTAAGCAAATCTGCTGCACAAAATGCCCTTTGTTGCCCAAAGCAGAGCTCATTACTTTCATTACCTTAGTACCGCATATGCATTTTTATTGTTATTACTACATCAAATGATTTTAATCTAAACAAAATTACTTATAAATACAAATATATACAGCTGACATGATTTGTATTAACATATTTGCACGTTATCGCCGGGAATTCCCAAGGGGTTTTCAAATACGCAGGCGCAGAAGATCGATGAAATCAGGTGTCATGATCACAGTTTAAACAAATCAAACTAGTTCTCCCGACGTAATCTCCGTGGGAACCCAATTATCAAAAACCAAGTGGACATTTGGGAAAAAAGCAAAAAATGTAATATATTTTCTTAAAAAGGGTTACGATTTGAAATTATGGAACCCGAAGTCGAGGACTTTTTTCTGGAAGCTGAACGGTGTAACACTTCTCATGATTTGAATGGGACACCTCATCCATTAGAACTTTTTGAGGATTTTGATGAAAGTATTCCAGACTTCTCGGACGTAAATTTAGAGGCTTTAAGTAAGGGAGACTTGAGTCCTTTAATAAAACAAGAACTTCGATACTCCGTAATACATAGATGTTTGAAAAATGGAAAACGTGACCTCAAACCTGACTATAAAGCACCATGCCCGGAGGTGGTAGGTATTGAAAATAGAGAACAGATGTTCATCCTGTGATACGGATTTAATTAAGAGATTTAAACTAGTAAAATTTTTTTACTTTTATCATGGTTTCTTCTTAATGAGCGATAAACCAACACATTTGATTAAGACCATTCCCGAATTTCTGAAGGTTAATCTTAATTATGAAATGTTTGACAAATGATTCAATATCATTACTTTAGTCAAAGTAAAAACTATTAATTTATGTTTCAACAATACACATGGTTTTGGTTCAACTTTTAAATATAATTGCGGAAATTTGCGAAAATTTTTAATTAAAACTAATCCAAAGTTTATATAATTTTGCACTCTATTTTACAGAAAAGATACATTTTATATGAAAAATAAGGCAATGGTTCAATTTTTGAGAAGCGCTGCTTGTGAAATTATATTCTGTGATCATAGCTACATCGGTTAAAGTTTGTTGAGTATTATCTAATCTGTATAAATAATAATTGGGTGCAAACGAATATCAGAATGATAAATGAGTGTAAAATGAAACTGATACGTTAATAGTGATAATTTATTTCTAAATATTTGTTTGCTTGAAATGCAATGAATTAGCTTCTTCATCAGGTGCTCCAAAAAGAATTTGGGCGTATGTAATATGAAGCCTTAAAAACGAAAGTTAAAACCAAAAAAAAAAAAAATTAAAAATTTGATTACGCATATTTATTTTATTTTCGCTTCATATTTCTGCAACCACTCAATAACAGATTACGGAAGAAACTAGTTTTTTCTCATTTTAATTGTTACTAACCTTATTATTTTTCATACTGGCCTGTTGACAGCCTATTTGGGTTTTTTCTGACGGCTGTCGAAATTATGCAGAAAAATCAGATGTTTTTGAGCCCCTAGACAAATCTTGAATCCAAGGATAAAGATAAACTAACACCTATATATATTTGCGATAGAATCTTCGCCATCATTTTTTATTGTATAATCTTTGGAAATATTTGCGATAGGATCTTCCTCACCATTTTTATTGAATAATCTATGAAAATATGTCAAACTTTACATTAAAATTCCATGTTCGACATGTTTTTAAAGTCGATTTTAGATCTAAAGATTTTGGAATTTCCGTTAAGCATGTTGGCTTTAGTTACATATTGTGTTTATATCACCTCACAGGGTGTCTTGACAATTTCAACCCTTGAACCTCTTATAAAACAGTTGGATAAAATATATAAATAGACCGTCGCGGAACAACAAAATTTCCGACGGGGAACCCCCTCCGTCAATGAACTTTTACCCCGCTGGAGCTAATGGGTTTTGGGGACATCAGAAGCTTGTCCAGGGTAAAGTCAGGCAGATATCTGAAGGTCACTAAATTTGTATCATAGGGGAAAAAGCCCAATCATCTCTCTTCTCCTCGTCCCAAAATGCCTTAGCACTACCTAATATAGGTTGGTGGGTGGTTGGCACGGAAGTAGAGGGAAGGCCCCGAAACATGAGAGAAAGGTTCTAGGTTGTTTTCTGTTTAGTTTTTTCTTTTTTTTCTTTTTTGTTCAAAATGTACATGGGCTACCTACCACAGGTGGATTCAGGGTGTGGTCCATTGGAAAACTAATGTATGCACTGAATTTTTAATATTTTTATTTTTTCATCTCACCGGTTACAAAACACGAAGCAGTATACAGACCAATAAAACAAGAAAATAAGGCACGTCCCGGAAATGTCCATAAAATAAGACTTTTAAGTCTGAAACCATCGCAAAATTGACCACAGAATGGCTTTTTTCGGCAATATTTTCCCAACAGAATGTTTGAAGAAAGATTGTGATATTTAAGCGTTATGCCCATATCACTCTACCTAGTCGTGCCATCACCGTTGACCTGGAATGCACCTTGTACAACTTGAATAACTGGTTGGACGCCAGGTACCATTACAAATAGCCTATTTCGGATGAACAAAATTTCCGATGGGGAATCCCCTTAGTCAATGATCCATTTGTCTCAATAGTCGAACTTTACCCTGCTCAAACAGATGTGAATTTTCAGAATTCCATCAAATCAGGCGGCATAGGTTATCGGTTCACCAGGGCACCAAACCCGCTTACTTATGTCCCTATTTCACACAGACCACGAATCCGACGAATCGCCAGGAATTGACAAATTTCAGGATTCGTGAGAATTCGTGATACGCTCTACGATTCAGTTACGATACAGGTGCGATAACGTTACGAATATTCGTGGGATTCGGCTGGAATCGCACGAATATTGTCAAGAATTCACTACGATTTACAAGAATCCATTACGAATACTGCAGGAACGTTATGAATCAATAAGGAATCAGTTAAGCATATGCCGAATGCATGCACGAATTGGGTACGAATAAAAGTGATTTTGAGTTAAGAATACATACGAATGCCTACCAATCGATTGCGATTCAGTTACGATGCCTAAGAATGAAATACGAATTTGCTACGAATTAACTACGATTTTTTGGAATCGGGAGTTCGTGGCCAAAATTTTGAACAGCTCAAATTTTTTGCCACGAATTCCCGATTGATCAAGAATTGCAAGAACTGACTACGAATATATACGAATCTGTTAAGAACTTCACGAACTGATTACGATTAAACCAGTAATCTTGAAATTTGTCAATTCCTAGCGATTCGTGGGATTCGTGGTCTGTGTGAAATAGGGGTATTAAAGGTACCTTGAGGTGCTGGGGAACACAGGGACCAGAGTCAGCCACCCCCCTTCAAAACACTTGCCGGTTAACTGCACCTTAAAAAGACGCAGCCACCATGGTTATATGATCAAGAACATCTCAGTATTCAGTCTCTAGTCCCTCTCGAATATAATATGGGCGCCATTATTGGCGGATACAGGACATCGGCGGTGCAGCCATAGACACATTCATACAGCTTTCAGGCCACAGATATGTATCTGTATAGTTCTGCTGAAGGAACAGAACTTGGCGCTGTTGCAGCTAAGAGACAATTTCTCTGATTTATAGCACATCAGCTTGACTTTGAAGGCCTCTAAGATGTCTGTATACACGATGTCATTTTCCTGATGATTTAGTCTGCTATATTGTTCCACCTATGGATTTTTTTTAATCAGCGTTCAATTGCACCATTTTTTGCCTTCGGTACTTTAAATGACATAGTACTTTTTGTTACATAGGGGTTTGTTGTCTCGCGGTTCTAAAATGCTTTATCTTGTATCCGTATATTTGTCGATCTTGATTGTAGGAAATTCCCTAGTTTTCTGTAAGCTGGTAAGTGGCTGTAAATTATTTTCCACAGGATTTCGAGCCTCTGCAATTTGACCCTAGTTAAAGTTTGACTGGGCCATTGTCATGCAGCATTTAGGTACCTGACCCGGGGTGTTTAGATTAGTAATCACCTGTAAGAAAGCGAACTGCTTGTATTTTGTATGTCTTCTAGTTTTTAGTAACATAATCAATATTAAACGGAACGTTTTGATCCCACACAGCACTGCAGTCGAGTATACATGTACATGTAGGCCTACAAGTAGATCTGCCTGGTGAAATGTACATGCATCTTTTGCACGGTTGCTCACAGTTCTAGGAGATGCTGTCGCAAACATCTTCGTGAAATGCAGGGGCGGATCCAGAGCTATTTTCTGACAGTCTTCCAAATTATCTTTGTTGATCCATCATGCATTTTTGACCATCTTCTGTCAGAAAAAAATTAGATGCTCGTCAACGTAAACTTGAAAATCTGACCCAGAAGACGGTCTCAATCCGCCCCTGATTTTGATGTATGCATCATTTTACACGATTGCTCACAGCTCTAGATGCCGTTGAATGAATCTTCAACACGAATTTTAATGTTATTTATGTGTCCAATCCATTTAAAATCGATTGAAATTTAGATCCCAAAGTATGAGTTGTGTGGCACTTGCTCAAATACTGATAGCGTTATTAGATAACAGAAAAACCTGGTGTTAGGCTGGTGTTAGGTCTTCTGGTTTACATTGGCGGGTATCTAATTTTTTTCTGTTGGAAGACGGTCAAAAAGGAGGATGGATTAATAAAGATAATTTGGAAGACTGGATCCGCCCCTGATGTTGTAAGAGACTACGCGAACGAAATATGTTTCGTATTTTGGCATTGAATTGCATACTCCAGTGGCAGGCCCATTCTCTTGGAGGATTTAAGTCATCTTGGAATTTTCTTGTAAGATATAACGAGAAGATTCAGATAAGAAAGTTAATGCATTTTGGGAGATGGTTATTATTTCACAGATAAAGAACAACAGACCCAACTCGTCTTCCTGTGGAACTCTAGATTTCATCTTCTTAAAACATTCTGCCAAGTGAAGTTATTTCTGCCTATCTTTGCATGTTCATGATGTTGCTATGCCACAATGATAGAATATTGATAAACTTTTCTTTTGTATTTAGTTGTCACCCGAAGAAGAAAAACAGCGCATCAGCAAGCGGCAGAGAAACAGACTGGCGGCTGTTAAATGTCGGCAAAGAAAGCGAGAGAAAATGCGGCGCCTTATCAAGGTGGGTTAGGATTAACATGGTGTAAATATGTTGCCATGCTCCGCTTACGTAAACGACCTCTAACGACACTTCTCCATTAACTAAGAGTTACAAGAGGACATCAAGGACGCTTTATGCTAGATGGGAAGGGTGTGCTTTGGTCGATATTTCACTGAAGTATTCTGCTGTTATCCAGATAATTGATAGGAGAATATCATATCTAGAATACTGTCGTTTCAATATTTAAAATCTTTTTTGTATTCATTTTTACTACAGAGTTTTTCTCAATTTTTGCGTTGTTTTCATTTCAGCTTACTGAAGATCTACAAAGCAAAAACACTGTACTACAGTACACTAACTTAAAGCTAAAGGAAGAAAGGAAACGACTTGAAGAAACTTTAAAAGCGCACCTCAAAGTTTGCAAAAGACATTTAAATCGACCGGCAGACAATTCAAGAGGAGTCATTATCATCATAACAGACAAAACGAACACTCCCTGCCCCAAAAAAGATAAAAAGGTTACATAATCTAGAAGGTGGTTTCAGTGGGGTGGGGTTGGCATAGGGGGCTTAATGTCATTTTGTATTTAAATGGACATTTGGAGACATTGTCTGAATATGGTACAAGATTTAGAGCTTTGAGAAAAACTTCTCACTGTGAGCGTGCGTGCATGGGTGCATGTGTGCATATATTCATTTGATTAGGTTAAAAAACATTGAAACACCAATATTCACTTATGCAGTTTATATTCAGGAAATTATATTTAAAATAATTCACACTGATTTTTACATAATTCTCATCGTGAAAAAATTAATCATTTTCACACATTTTCACACATTTTTTTTCATGAAAATTTGACTGATATGCTTTATATAAATAACGTATCACAGATAAAAACACAGTAAATATCACCTATCCTCAAAATAATATTTTGCATTATCTATTTATGATATCTGATAAAAAAAAACAAACTACTGATCTTGATAAAAATCTTCATTTATGTTTTAAACCAACAAAAATACAAATCTTGTAAAATATATTAACATATACTAGTACTTCACCACTGGGAGTAATGGGCATAGGTAAGTAGTAAGTGATCATAAAATGCATAGAGGGTGTTTAAAATAATAAAACATAAAAAAACATACTATAAAAAAGATATGAATAAACAATCTTTAACAGAATGTGTTTGACTCAGTGTTATCTAAAACACCTTTTCTTAGGACGGATGTGTTTATCAGCAGATTGTGTGCACTTTGAAATGTGGGCGGAGGAAACTGCAAGTTACACTTGCACATGTGTGAATAATAACTAGTGATTCTCTAAAGAATATTAGACATATTTCACTTCTATCACATTGCTGTACACGTGCAATATCACACTTATAATAACCTTATATACATTTTAAACAGTGATCCTATTTTTACTCCATGTATTTCTGCTTGGAATGTGATATACAAACCACCCACCCACCATCTCCTGAATCAATATTTCAAAATATTTATACCTATTAAAAGTCAGGGTGACATAGCAACATCTTGTGACCATCAACATGTCTGTATAGTCATAGAGCTATGAGTAAAGCACTAATAAATAGAATAAATACAGAAATCAGAAAAATAGCTGCATATAATTATATAAGGCAACCAAGTGAAAGCACAGGGTTTGTGATATAATTGTTACCAAGTGCTATTTGTTCATTTTAACTGTTCTATACATGTAAAAGCAGCCACTGTTGTTCCTATTAATTAAAACTTTTTGCCAAGCCTCATGAAGGCACTCCACAGCTGTCAATGTCATGGTACTGATTGGGTTGGACATTTCATCATTTTGATGGCACTTATATTAATCATCTAGTTGACAGAGAAGAGCCACCCCCCTGGTTACCCAGAATTCTGGGGAGTGGTCTGTGGGGAGATGGACGGTGGTCACAAAGTTTGTGGAGTGACCAGTTGAGGACAGCGTTCCCGCCCTGGCTGAGGTACGATACAGCGGACATTCGTAGGATTTCTTCTCAGGATCTTCCTCTTTCGTTTTGAAGGCATTGTCGACTGGTGAGTCAGTCTGTTGAACAGGAACTGTAGTGGAGATCTGAAAGTAAACAGGACCACAATGCCTCAGTTATTACTACGATACACTTTAATGTGACGAGATATTCAGCACATTGGCACAGTTCCAAAGCTTAACACAGCAATCTAAATTTGGAAAAACGATCCGATTGACGTTTTTTTTTAGTGCCCTGAGAGTGCAAAATGCAGCTAAAAAATAGAGAAGAAAATGTTTACAAAAGCAAATAAATACAAACTAAGGACATAAAGAAAATTCATACAGCTATATTTAAAAGATGAGTCACACGAGTTACCTGAGCAGGTAGAAAATGTATCTCTGGTAGTCTACAGAACCTCTGTCCTGGCAGAGAGTCCATCACAGAGTGGTTGCTAGGGTCCCACCTGGCACCATCCAGGTACAACCCAAACACAAGAACCCCTTCCTTTGGTGGAGGAGGACCCTGGAATGTAAAATATTGTACACTGTGATGAAGAATAAAACGTAATTTTTAATTCTAAAATGAATATAATATAATATAATATAATATAATATAATATAATATAATATAATATAATATTATATAATATAATATAGTATAGTATAGTCTTTTTGGTTATTTTATATACTTTTTGAAATGCCTTCAATATTCTGAATCATTCTACTACTTCTCCCACACTCCATACCTGATCTTGAACCCCCCAATATCTCACCTTGAACCCCGACCCCCCTGTCTTACTTTGAACCCCCCACCCTCATATCTCACCATGAACCCCCACCCCCATATCTCACTTTAAACCCCCACCCCATATCTCACCTTAAACCCCCAGTCCCTGACAGGAATCTTCTGCTTCACATCATTCAGGCTCTCCTCGTTATCATGTGGGTTGGTGTTGATCACCTCAAACTGGAACATCAAGGAATCCACAGACACTCCCTGCTTCCTGGCGTGATTCTGGAAGACTCCAGTTAGGAAACCTGGAAACAGAACAGAGATTGTTAAAATAATATCCTTCTCTTAAAACTAGAGGATCAGAGAGATGATAATTACCCAGTGTGTAATTTTAATTCTAACTGTCGGTTGAGACAAAAAAAAAACATATTTCAAGGGTCCCAAGTTAAGCTTAATAACCTTGTACTTAATACTCTGAAATAGTTTTGATTTTAAATTCTGACAAAATGCACATGTATTGATATATAATCAAATACTTGTCATCTACTTCTCCCTGAAACCTTGTAATACCTTGAGGGAAGAAGAAACCAGGCAACCAGAAGCTCCTGGGAGTCTCTCTGGCCTCTGTCTTGATGAGGTCATGGGCATCCACCTGTGTTTGCCCCCTGGACATGGGCTGTGGGGGAGGAGGGGGTCTGACCACCCTGTTAGCAGCTTCTACTACAAGGTCTGACCAACTGGCAAAGAAGTCCACCCTCTGGATTAAATCCTTCACCCAGGAGCCCAGAGGTTTACAACTTTCATAGGCAGCTTGCTGAAAACACACAGATTACATAAATGATATATATAATATACATATAACAAACCAATCATGTACATTATGTTAATACACATCTACTGAATTCTTACTGGTCAATTCTTGGTTAATATAGCATTTTTTGTCTCTTCCAGAGATTCAGAGCCTATAATATATCATAACTAACCTTCCACTGAGCTGGTACTTTCTGTGTCAACATGGCGTTATAAGCCTCCTCTAGTGGCTCTGACATCACAATCTCGCCCTTAACGGCACGGCACAGCTCGCGCAGGGACTTGTGGATGATTTCAAGGAGGTTGTTGAACCTGTCGATCTCCTGGCGCAGGACAGTGACCAGAGCAGACTGGAAGATTGGCTGCAGGGCCTCCAGCTCTGGGTGAGAGGGGCCGTCTGCCACTGGGGTGGGGGCGTGGCTTCCTATCAGGCAAATAGTATCAGAGCATAGGTACATGCTGAATATTTGAGACAAATATAAGTGTATTCAATATGGATGTTTAACCCAAATGACTCTGACAATTGGTGCAAATCCAACTGAAATAATTTGCACAAGCTGATACAAGCAAAAGACTGGCATAATATGGATTAATTCTTTACATTTTTTGGTCATACGTACTTGCTCGTTTTTCTCCTGGCACTGCAGCCACTTTGAAGACATCAGACAAACAATGAAACATATCTCTCTTGCTGGTTGACGTCTGCTTCTCCTCCTCTTCCTCTTCCACGTCCTCCATTGTCTCTGGCAGGCTCCTCATGACATCTGCTGCCATCTCTAGGACAAGCTCATCACTACTCTTGTTGGACCTGTCAGATATATAAGTGTTTGTATTGAATTATGAAGAGTGAAGCAACTTTTTCAAATCGCCAAATACAACTGTTTATGTTAATTTAGTGGATATAACTTGTTTTATCAAACTCAATGACTGTTAAGGGATATGTTGATTCAGATATTTTCTATCTAGGAACTGGTACCCTATCATCCCTCCAGACAGCCTGGGCTGTAGACTTATAATGGTGTCCACCAGTTCTTTGGCCTGACTCTCCAGGTAAGCTTTCTCGGCATTCTGGTTCATCCCAAACACCTCGGGGGAGTCCACAGGGGGGAGGCCATCGATGTACTGCTTCACCTCTGAGAAGGTAAAGCTTGGAGGCAGAGGGTGGTATACCTGGAAAGGTAACATATACACAGTAAATGGGCATCTTAGTAACACAAATAATGGTTACAGTTATAATCTGACAAGAAACAGAAATTAATCAAAAAAGCAATATAATATATAGAATTACCGTAGAGCTAATTCAAATGTTATTATTTTTTTTCTAATGTCATACTTGAAAACTATTGGGATGCTCTCTTTTTAGATAATTTTAAAAATCAGAATATACAGCATTATGTCAGTAACCCTTACTTTATTTCAAGTATAATAAAAATAACAACTACTTCACTGAATCCAATCCATCAGTTATTATACACCAGGCATGGCAACAGAACACAAACCTCATCTGGTGAATATGTATATCCAGGTTCCAGGGCCTCAGCACAGTAGAATCTGCGTAGAAGACTGTGTAGACATCGTCTGTCCCAGTCATCTGTCACTCTCCCACCATAAGTGACCTCTCCGGTCAAATAACGCAGGGCGGCCCAGGGCAACCCCTCCCCCTCCATCCCCAGCAGCAGGTCCAGTTGAAGAATTGACACCTGAAATTTGTGATTGTGTATTAACAGTGCATGATAGATTTCAGATTATATAGAGAAAATATAAAGGGGGCTACCAAAAAAAAAAAAAAAAAAACTAGTAGTTACATTAATATTAGCTCCATATGTACTTACATTTCTGAATCACAAATGAAATTGATGCCTTTAAAAGCTTTACATATTGTGCATACAGTACTCTAATTTAGCTCAACTCACCTCTAAATCAGAATCATTAAACTCATATGGAATATTCCACCCCAAGGCTCCATATTTCTTCCTTTCGTGTATCACAGCATTAAAGAAACACAGACCAAACAACAGGTTCCGCCATGACGCCTCCTTGTCCACGTCATCGTACAGTTTCTCACTAACAGCACCTGTTCCGCCAGTGCCAAATGACCGGGCTAGGTTGGCTTTCAGACCTTGTGGAGACTCCACAGTCATCTGAAAACAAGGCAACAGTAATAATTGGCATAAAACATGCAGTGCTTGGAAGTGCTTTAACTGTCTGGTAAGACACCAGATGATTTGTGCTTACTTGGGTAGTATATGAATTATCAGGAATTTGCTTAATTATGTCTCTTAATTCTTTAAATAAAACAATATACTGCAACCAAAAGGGTACTGTGTTTGATCTATATGCATATAAACTGCTAAGGATATTTATAAAACAAATATTGATCATAATGTGGCAGAGACCCATGTGGCAGTATCACATACCTTGAACCCAGTCTGTAGTATAGAGATGGGGAAGGAGGGGTCTGGTTTGGAACTCAACCACAGACGGAACTGGGGATCCACATCAGCTTTTGGCTTGTTGAAACTAGGAAACAATATTACACGCAAGTATATAGATGATCATCAAATTAATATACCTGTTACTTCAACTCAAATGAAATTTTTGAGATGATAAATGAAAGTGATTAAGTAAAGCAGATGAAGTAAAAATAATCTGTCTTGTTTGTCTTGAAACAATTGTGTGTTAATTTTTTAAAGGCACATTTATTTGACTGACTGCTATTAAACCATGGATCTATGTGAGAAATACATAAACTACTTTAATAGGAAGAGTGATCTAGTGTTAGAGAGAGCTCTTATATCATTACATAACATTACTATTATAATCATTATTATAATTAGTCTCTTACTTGTCCACTATTTCCTGTAGTTTAGGCATCCAGGAAGCTGCAAGGTGGCAATTCTGCAAAAACACCCATCTTCCCTTCAAGATCTGAGCCTTGGAGATGAGTTCCTCTGCCTTGGGGCCCTGCCCCCTCCCCAGGGAGATCATGTCCAGATGCAGGGTACTCCCCCTCAGTTCTTTAGCAAACCTCAGTAGCTGACCCCCGGGGTCTGAGCCTGGGAATGAGAATAAGAGTAAGTGTCAGGCGCTTGCACTGCTTATTGATATTTACTCAGACCAGGTTAATAGTTTGATACAACATTTATAACATTTATCATGTATTGAATAAACTTTGATAAAACTGACTTTAACATTGCTTATTCTAATCCCACCATTCTATATGAAATGTGCTGCTTTTTTGTTATAAATATAAACATGTGAAATATATGGAAATAAATGCTGCTGTATTAACTTTTTATCTTTTTGCCCAGTTATGTTTCAAATCATACATATATGTAACTATATTGCAAAAGACGGACCATGAAAAATTGTAAGTTGTTATAAAATACTCCTGGCAACATTTAGTGACAAAATCCACTTCTACAAAGAGATTTACCTGGAGACAGTATAAAGATGAGTGGAGTCTTAGCAGACGATTCCTCAAACACCTCTCTGAGATCAAAGGCGCCAGTGGACAGGAACTTGGACCCCATCTGGTCATTGACAAACATGCGGACAGATGCTACCAAGGTTTCAGGTCTTAGTGTTTTAATAAGTATTAGTCTCTGAAACCTGCTTAGATTTTCCCAGTGGAATATTTCCTTGTACATGTGGTTGATGTTTTCTTCACCTAAGAGAAATAAATGTAAACGATCTTAAATCTTCAAAGATAATTGTCTTATGCAAGGGTATCACCAGTACTTTAATTTAAGTACTTTAATTACTGTAAAAGGCAATGTTAACAAGTTCCCATTAATGAGATGATAGACAAACACTTTATATAAGTTGATTGATATTTGGTTATTAAAGGCCACTATTTTTATACCAACCCCATATGGAATTTAAAAATCTCAAATGAACTAATCATCAATGTTATCAAACAATAATGTGAATAACTGATGACAGTGGTATAAACTATGAAGTCTGTCCATCATTACCTTGTGCAATGACAGCAGGATCAAAGGCAGCCTCCATGATATGATAGGGGTCCTCCGTCCTGGCGAACAACTCCCACTGTACCCTGTTACTCATAACGCTACGGAGCAGGTGGTCAAACACAGGCATAGTGGCCTCCATGTACTGACACTCTCTCCACATAGAGGGCGTGACCCATCTCGGTCTCTGAAATACCACCCCCTGGGACTGGGACTCTAGACGCTGCATGGCACTCAGACCTGGGAGGGGGGAGAGAATAGATGGGTTATCAATAATAGAAGTGCACAGTACAGGAAATTGAATGTGTGATGATATGATAATCAATATCCAAAATATTGAGTTTTTAAAAACTCCACATAAAATTCAGTAGCTTCTTAAACTCTTACACATAAAAAAGATCTAAGAAACCAACAAAAGATGGAATTTCCCTATCCTACCAGTATCTCCTATGCGTTAATAAGAATTCCTTCCACAGGAAGATTCCAGCACCACTTACCATCATGAGCCTGTAGAGTGTCTTCATCCATCATACTGGCCAGTACTGAGCCCTGTAAGAACACCATCCACTCTGTGTCTTCTATCACACCAATCTGGCTCACAATGTCTCCATACTTAGCATTGGACCGCATCACACTGGTGTTCAGCATAAAAGAAAACATCAGCTGGTGATTGGAGAAAAGTCCCACCGATACTGCCCGGTAAACGCTGTACGTCAGCCTGTCAATCATCTGCTTCATGTGTTTGTTTAGGTCGTGAGCCGAGGGTCTGAGAGGAGGGTCTTTTTCTGTCTTTTGGGGGGCCAGGTCGGGGCTGCCTCTGCTTGAGGGGCGTAGGGTGCCACGCAGGTGACTGCTGGCTCTGTCGGCCGAGGACGGGCGGTCCTCAGGGGTGCTGATACAGGTGATGAACATGTTCTGGAACCAGGGCAGGGAGAACTGGTACATGACGTCCACGGAGGCCAGGTCAGAGAGGGCAAAGTAGAGCACAGCGCCCCTGGTGGCTACCTGGAGAACAGAACAGATACCTGTCATATTATAACTGATGCTTTCAGGTAACTTACCATTGCAACAAAACACATATAAATGTATTTCTCTTTGAATTTCTAATGTGTCTGCAGTGTTGTTGTATCATGCTGACAGTAAAATTCCAAACACTATAATAAAACTAATAATGTACATATAGCAGCAAAATCTAGGAGAATACATATGTATCCCTAGGATGAAGACAGTCAAATTTTATTTTTCAAAAGTTAGAAAAATAAAACAAAATTAAAGTTTTCTAAAGTATTTATCAAACTTGACTTCAACATCTATAAGAGCTTGCACTTCATTGTTGTTTTCTCATATCTCATTACGTAACACCCAAAGATCCCATCCTTCACGTACAGGTAAATACTTGAGTCTGGCTTTATTCAAACTCTTCTCTGTCTCCTCTGATTGCTGGACTCTCTGAGATATTTCACCACTGGTCACTTTACTTTTCTTCAGGGTGTCCACTAGGTCTTGGTCATCTAGGATATGGCCTAAGAAGATGGGAGACAATTAAGATATTATATACATTATCAAGGTAAAACTCTTATAAAAATTCTTTTTTACAAAAAATAAAAAGAGTATCTGCCAGGTCTTAAAATGTCATCTATATGAACATGTTTATTATAAGATATAATTCTAAATTCCCCTACCTTATATCATTTATCAATATTGATAATTTATCAATAACTGATGTGAATCTTAATCATGACACAGTGCTGGTTAGGGATATTGTATGTGATGAGTGGGATATTGTATGTGATGATTCTCAAAACATAATTTGCTGTTTTATTTTTATTTTTATGTGAAATCATACATCATGGAACAGTGATAGAAAAAAAAAACTGGTGACATCATCTTTCAACTCAGCACCTAACTATGTAGGCATAATAATGCTAATTCAAATATGCAAAGTTCAATATCACAAACCAAGCCCCTGTCAAACTCCCATTGAAAGAAGCCAGTACCTTGAGATTTCTGCAGTAAACTCAGGGACTTATCCTCCAAGTCTCTCAGTAGTTGCAAGTCATGGGCGATACTGGACAGTAGCTCACTTCTCTGGCTCTCTAGCTGAGGACGTTCCTGAAAGGGGGGACAAATGTGACAGGTTATAGCCAAATGTTTATCAATCTTAAGTTTCCATGTTTTTGAAAGAATAGTCTGAGTATAGATACTTATATAGATATTTTATCCCTTAATTTATCCTTTATTTATTTATATTTTTGATGTAAGCATAATAGAGTTGTGATAGAAGTAGCTTAGACAGCAAACAATGTTAATTTGTAACACTTAAAGCTGAATGAATTATTATTATATAACAGCTTCATTCAAGAATAATCAAAAGATCACTTTCCTTGTAAATTGTGATTTTTTTTTTCATTTCAAAAGATTTATATTTATGTTGCATTATAAAATCACAATACATAACTGGGCCCTCCTAACCCCCCCAATGCCCTTGTACAGTAACACTGAGCTATGTTACTAAGATCAGAGTAGCCTAAATCTTAAGGCAGCAATATTACATCACACCACCAAAAGTTTGAATCACAGAAAATTATGTCAAGTTAAATACATTACTTCCTCCTTAATTGTCCCTTGTATTCTTGTATTCAATTTATAGCAGATTTTAACAAATGAGCCATGGCACACTGCTTGCCTCCTCATAATAATTATCTCAAGGGCCTCCAATTAGTCCTACCCATGTCTGCC
Organism: Lingula anatina; assembly: GCF_051362555.1. Classification (NCBI taxonomy): domain Eukaryota; kingdom Metazoa; phylum Brachiopoda; class Lingulata; order Lingulida; family Lingulidae; genus Lingula; species Lingula anatina. Next base: position 48,248,857 of record NC_141768.1, read on the forward strand.
TCATGGATTATTGACGAGGTACAAGCTCTAATACCAGAGAGGGCACACAGAAAGTAATTAGACTAAGTATAAAACAGCTAGGGTGGATGAATGGAAAATAAACAAGGTAAAGATGGGGCTTGTGCAAGGGAAGGCACTTGAAGGTCAGTAAATGACAGTCACTGAAGCTTGTACAAAGGACAGCACTGTGAAAGCCAACAAGTGACAGTCTGACAAAGTTGTTTGTTTCCATTCTGTACCTGTTTGACCACCATGGACAGGAGCTGTTCCTGGAGACCGTCAAAAGTGACCGTGAAGTTGATGATGGTGACCTGGATGCAGACAGCAGGTAGGTAGTGGGGGTTGCCCATTGATGTGGTCATGTATAGCCTGGAATTATCAACTTAAATCTTGAGTTTTCTGATAATATTAATTGTGTTCTTTGTATTATATATCTGCTGTTAACAATGGTCTTAAGTTTTCTTGAAAATTTTATTGACTTCAGGCAGTTAGAAGCTATTCATTTAAAACACCACTTGCTACAAATGTTAATAACATGAAAATTGATAATAAGTTTAACATCAATGAATAGTAAAATAAATGGCAAACCAGTGGTCTTCATATCGTTGTATGTTATCATTTAACAGAAATACTGGTTGACTTTTCTCAAAAATTATGTAAGGTATAATGCTACAATATTAATTTTATTTGATTCCTGCCACCTCATGGAAGTGGTAGCTATGTTATAAAGAGAGTGCGCACTCACCTAAAGTTCTCGTTGTATTCAATCTCTGTGTCTCCCAGTTTTATCAGCTGTTGTCCTCCTCTTGTGAATGTTTCCTGGAGGAGGATTGGTTTCAGGGAGGGGTCCAGGGTTTCCGTCACCTCCTGGAATGTTAACGAGGAAAATATTACATCAATTCACACACAAACACACATACACACAAACACACATACACACATACACACACACACACACAATGATACAATTAGCAACACATGCAAAAAAGGCCCATCATACTTTTTAACCAGTATTTGCTGATAGACAAGTATCTACCATATTAAATTATTTATTTACTTATTTTCTTTTTCTTTCTTACACTATGTAAACAAACATAGGAAGCATTAGAAGAAGCACAGACAGCCAATAATGTTGACATGTAACATAATAAGCTGAATACATTATCATAAGAATTTTGATAATATTCTTTAGTATAAAAAACTTCTTGTTTGCTTCAGAAAATATTGTTTCGTTAAAATATGGTTAACCAATTATTCAATCATAATCTATCATTGCTAAATTTTATATAAACTACTACTAATGTTGATCAAAACTATCAGTTATCTAGGATCTTAAATTTATCACTTCCCTGAGAACATCAATACCACGTCCTGATATGTCATCATCTCTGACCATTGATAATGGATCATATTTCTACATATTTAAGAGGTCAGGACAGATTGAGACTGACTTTAGTGCACTATCTTCTTGAAAGCCATCTAAATTAAGCAGGATATTCTGAGGAGACACTTTCAAATGGATGATTTAGCAGCTAGGATTTCACCTTTCTGATCTAATTATTTTAACTGTAATCCCGACAGTGCCTGATAACTAAGTTGCTCTAGTTGCTCAAAATAAATATATTTTACACACAGGTGCTTTTGCTAGATGTATGCTAAACATCTCAGAGTTAAAGATAATAAACAGGCCATCAGTTACTATAGAACTCCTACTGCAATATCTAACATTGAAGTTTAAGTAGAATTTTTTCCTGCGAGGAAAAAAAAAGCGCTGCCCATTATGCTCCCATAATTATACAAATTCTGCCAATGCACAATGTTAGGAACTATTGGGTATATACATGTAAGTATCCATACCATCATTTAATCCAAATAGACAATTTTGTCAGAAGCAGTCAAAGCCACCCTTAAAGGCAGAGCCAGGATCACACCCAATTATTGAATTTTGAAAGTCAAATGATGTAGGATACAAAGTTTGGCTCCAGTGAAATCACATTAGATTAATAACCAGCAAAAAACTACAAGGCATATCTTAGCATCCTGGGAATTATCTGGCTGCCAATAAGCAGAAAACCACATTATTTGACCTAAACATAACATCAATTTCTAAGAATATTTCCCTCCCCAAGCTTTGCCAATTCCAGGTCTGAAGGATTAAAAATGTTTGGCCATGCATGTCTGAATTGATGAGCCACACATGATATATTATTTTAAGACTAAAGTTGAAGTAACCCTGCCCCTGTGGTCTCCCCTCCCTTGCCCCTGTGGTCTCCCCTCCCCTGCCCCTGTGGTCTCCCCCCCCTGCCCCTGTGGTCTCCCCCCCCTGCCCCTGTGGTCTCCCCTCCCCTGCCCCTGTGGTCTCCCCTCCCTTGTCCCTGTGGTCTCCCCCCTGCCCCTGTGGTCTCCCCCCTGCCCCTGTGGTCTCCCCCCTGCCCCTGTGGTCTCTCCTCCCCTGCCCCTGTGGTCTCCCCTCCCTTGCCCCTGTGGTCTCCCCTTCCCTTTCCCTCTCAAATTAATAATTGCCAGGGATTCCAGACTTGTGCCTGAGCACAACAGTGAGTGAGAGAAAATATGAGTGATAAATGATAATAATTGAACTATCATTTATCCGTTATTGCAAGTCATTAGGGTTTCCAAAAGAAATACACATAAAATATCACAAATATGCCATTTTTCATAGGACAGAATTAGTAAATGATTTATAGAACTAAAAACCATTTATCAATTATCAAAACTTAACTGATAAGACAAGCTGAATGTAGTTTTTGTACTTTTTTAAAATATCGTCACTGATGGCCTTGAAATAACCAGATATCACAACATTTTCCTACCAGGGCTATACATAAAAAATGCATGACTAAGAACAAAAATCAGATATTCTGATCCGTAGCCTAAAAAAGAAGAAAAAAACAACTTCAGAGAGCTCACTTCATCTCAGCCTCTCTCGTTGCTATTGATTCCCCCAGTTAACATAGGCGTGTGTGCGTGTATTGATTGGACATTGCATGGGAATGGATAAACACACATAATCTCCACGCATCACTAGATTACCCAACTCCAACTCCACTGTTCACTCCACTATGTGTGTGTGTGTGCTGGTAGACAGGAGAACAAGCTACGCAGTGGTTAAACACCAAAATTTAGGTTAATTAAATCAGTGAAACTTGGGACTCAGGAATTGACTGGATTTTTACAGGAGATGAGTGGAATTTAAGATTTTTTGGTAAGTATGCACATGTAAAACTTGTTTAATTGAGGAAATTTGTGGTCGTTGTATGTCAAAGTAAATACTGGGTGGAGAAATAATGGCAATGGTGTGCAGATACTGACTGTTTATCAGGAGCATTTTTGTTTTGTTTTTTTTATTTAAACTAAATCTTAATTATTAAATATGATCAGAAGGATGCATAAAATATTTTTTTTTAATTTGGAGAAGAGGTACTTTTTTGTGGCATGCCACTGAGTTGCAAATCTGTAAAATCTATAGAATCCTGGATTTGTTTTTTTCTCTTTGCAGTTAAAATTAAAATCTTCTACTGGGATAGGTTATACATTGTCTTGTTGCTAGGTAAAAAAATATACATATTGGATCACTTTATAATATTCCACATAAACATAAACTAAATATTTTCATTTTTCAAATTTGACAAACATCAAAACATAGCTTCTTGGTGAAAGTAATGAACCATTTTCATGTGGTCCAGGAAACAGTTTTCCTTGAAAGTTGTCCCATGTCTTTATTTTTTAACACAAAAAAAGCAAAACTAACAAGAGTATTCAAATAAGTGATAAGGGAAGCTACATGACTTTGCTTTTCCACTTTGATATTCCCTGGACTGTACACGTACTGTTATCAAACTACAAGGTCTATATCTGTTTGCAGGGGACGTTCCTCAGCGTAACTCCATTAACCACATTTCCCGCTACGAAATTACACACTCTCCACCGGAACCATCCAAGATTAAGATATAAGTCTGTCTAGTCTGTTCTCTATCACTCCTAGACTCATTACACTCATATCTCGCACTCTGAATTATTAATCCAAGCAATATATTCTTTTCACAGTAAAAATATTTGAATTCACAAAAGAGGACACACTTAATGAAGCAGAAAAAAGATAAAATAATGCCCTAAAAATTCCAAGATAATTTTCTGAGTGACTTTCCAGGAGTCAAGCCTGCCATATTGACAAATAGGGATTTCAATTTTCTGACTCACTCATCTATGAAAGCATTATTGGGAAAATGCGTCAAACGGGATTATTTTTTCACAGAAATTACCATTTAGGAATAGATACAGCTTGAGAGCAGAGTTGAAAAATCCATAGAAAAGTCATAAAACCATAAAAGATGGGTGTTTGTTCTTCAACACGCTGAAGATTTCCCACAGCTCCAAACAAGGACAACTTAAAAAACACTTTAAAAGGGAAGATGATATACACCAGTTCTAAAACTTGACCCACAATTGATTCATTTACGTTCAGGCAGAAAACAGGCAGAATACCCCCCCCCCCCCTTTTTTTTTTTTTTAGAAATTTAAACCATTCTGAAAAAGAAAATAAACTAATTAAAATTTCAGGACTATTACCAAATAAGATATTTAAAATCCGTGTTTGCAGAGGAGGTACCTAAAGTCACAGGATAGAAAATATTAAAAAATCACCCCATGGTACGTGCCTTCAGTACTTGTCACTTTAGTCCAATGTCAACCACACTTTGTTAATTTGAATTCATTCAAAGCATCACATCCAAACAATTTTCCTGCACAATTTTCCTCTATTTTTTTTTTTTTTTTTTTTTTTTTTTTTTTTTGCATGGGCATCCTGACTTGAATTACATTATTCCCATTATTTGTCATGGTGATAAATGTACCAACAGAAATAATCTTTAGTTTCGGTTCTTTTCAGACACTGCCGTTAACCCCGATCTGAAAGTTTCTATGTCATTTTGTATTGTATGATAAAAATTCTTCTCTTCTTAGTCACACATTTCTTCCAACAGTTTAGAGAGGTTATGCAGGCACTGGATTTAATAGAAACCTGTTTCTAGTAGCCCCATAGCTAAAAAAAAAAAAAAAAAGATTTCATGTAACAATGCTCCCTTCTTTACGTAATTCTACTATACTGTACTGCTACTTCAACTGTACTGCTTATCTTTGGTAGTCCTTTCACGCCATGCGAGTTCAAAAAAAGATAAATTTATTGAACAGATGGACTGAGAATGAGTGTAAACTACCTGTCATTTATAAAACAAGATCTTAGGACAAAAACACCAAAGTTTAAAGATTGCAAATACAACTTTCACTGTGAATAGTTTCTGTGAATATTAACTTGATACCAAAAAAGACACAGCGCAGAGATGACAATGTTTCAGATTACATTCTTGGAAGAGGTAGTGATCCGTATAAAATACAATTGCACGTCTTAAATGCTTTACTTCACACAATAACTGCTACTGAAGGGTCGTTGGATATCCCTACAGTAATGGCTATTTAAGCATTTTATGAATGGGTGCAACTTACACAAAAGATGCAATCTTATCAAGAATATTTTTAAAATCCAATTAGGTTTGTATCAATTACAGCTCAATTCACAAGTTAGAGCGTCAGCTGGAGTTGATTCAGTTAATGCTTGGTAGGATCTTAGTTTTTGGCTCAAAGCTCTAAATGGGATGTTTCTCTGGCACAGAATATAATCTGAGCATCATGTTTATTTGTTTTATTTGATCAAATTTGAAGAAGCATCTAACAGTTTTTTGGCTCTAGTATGGGTAACAGCCTTAGTAAAAGAAATGCGACCATTAAAACTATGTTCTGGTTATGGTTATAAAATAATATATTTGTAATATTTTCAGAGACGTGGATACAGAGGATATTTTGAAATACTGACAGCTTCATCCAGTAGCTGCAAGATGTGAACAACAATTGACACACTGAGTCTACTGTGGTACATACACAACTTGAACAATGTCATCGATGATATTTCCCTCTCTGTATGTCTCCTTAGACGGGACCAAGGTGACCATGATAGATCTTATCATATATGGATTTGCCTTTGGATTAGGAATATGTTCTCTGGTGCTTAACTGTGTTGTACTGGATACCTTTAGAAAATCATCTCGACTTCATGACATGATGGGCTATTTCATAACAAACATGGCGGTTGCTGACACTCTAATTTCCATATTTGTCATTTACAACAACTTGTACAATCTGGTAGTATTTCAGCATGCAACTGAATGCTTGTTCAGATTTGGGATGCTGAATGCACTGAACATCACATCAGTTCTCACTTTAGCAGCTCTCACATTAGACCGTTATTTAAAGATTGTTCATCCTTATCTTCACGAAAAACATGTTTCATCGTTGGGAGAAAAAATAGCCCTAGCCATCATCTGGGCTATATCTCTACTTGTGGGCCTTCTCCCTCTCATGGGGTGGAGCAACATCACACACGGAGAATTCACCTGTAGTTATTTTGGGGCTTTCACAAAAGGCTACATGATTCTTATTGTAACGATGTTCTTCATCCCGTTTGTCTTGATGATCATTTTATACACACATTTGATCCACATTTCAATGAAACATGCTAGGATGATAGCATCCCAGAACACAGGGGGATCACACCCTAACAGAGCCACATGGAAGTCCACTAAAACCGTCTGCCTCATTATTGGAGCTTATTTTCTGTGCTGGGGACCATTGGGTAAGCTCCATGTAATATTTATCTACAGGGGATCATTATTTAGAGAATCCATGCTCTACCCATTGATTACTTAACAAAACTGAATGCAGCTGATGCAATTACTTAAAAATGAAAGATTATTTGCTTCTTTTTTCTTTATCAGAAGAAACCATCAGTGGGGCCTTGAGTGATATTTTTACTTGTTCTTGATTTTCTGACTCACTTTTTGAATAACCTGTATCAAACTCTTGAAGACAAGTTATATCCCTCTTAACTTATCAGAAATCTATGCCTGCTGAGTATTTTCATTTTGATGAGAAGTAAAAATGCACGAAACTGATGAAAACAACAAAAAGAGGACGGAAAAAGTAGATTTACTTCACAGTTTGGAACTAAATAATTTCAAGATCATTCTGTACTAAAGCAAGGATTTTTTTATATTTTCCCCCAAACCACATTTCTATATATTAATGACTACAATCATAAACTTCACCTATACAGAATTTTAAAGTCACAGGGCAGGAAATGATTATTTTTCATATTCACAGCAAAATTTAATTAAATTGAAAAAAAGAATATTCAGAAACTAATGCTTGTAAACCTTGTTCTTTATTTCACTGAAAAAAAAAATGTCAACTGTCTCTGTATCTATTTCAGGTTTTTACATCATAGTAGTTATAAGTGACAGCAGTATAATGGAAGGAGTCAATGAAGGCCAAGTCTTGGCTTACCTCGCGCCCATTGCCTTCAGTAACAGCATCATCAACCCTATGATATATGCATTCAAAATCAATGAAGTCAGAGACAAATTTAAAGCTTTCTGTTGCTGTTTATGTAGAAAACACAGGACTAGTAGCAGTGACACCACCAGTGTGTTAGCCATGTCACAAACAAGCAGCAGAAGTCCGCGACACCAGACAAATCATAACAACAACAATTCTCTGCCAATGACTAGGAAACAAGGCAATAAGAATAACTCTTTGCCAATGCAGAGAAAACAGGAGCATGTCATGACAAAAACAATTAGCTGCTTCACAGTGGCAACCAATGTGTGACAGAATTTGCAGAAAACTATATATATTTTTACGTATATATTCATCATGCAATTGATGGGATGTTCTGTGGCAAAACTTTGTCATTTTACCAAACATATGATGTTTCTGATGTGTTAATTAATAAGCTAATTTATCTGTGCATTTAAAAGATTTTATAGCTTTCCTCAATAATAATGACTTGAATGCCCAAAAACATCAGCACAGTCAGATTATTCCTTGTATTTCTTTTCTAAAAACTGTTTTATTTACTATTTAATGTATTACAACTCCTTTACCAAAGCTCACAGGGGAAATTAATATAATCTACAGAATTTTTTAGCACAGGATTTTTCTTAATTCAGATGTGTTGTCTGTTAATTTGTTAACTTTCATATTTCCTTTGTTGAATCTTACATATGTCCGTGAATTATGTATACATTGAAATAATACCTTTTGACAAAAATTATCCATCACCACTACTACCGTATAATGATAGTGTCTGGCACGCTTTCATCTAACCAGGAAGCTGAATTTTCATCAAGCTCTGATAACTTTGGATAAAAGAAAGCTTTTATCTTCTAACAAAGGAGTTTCTTTATAATATCTATATTTTATTAGTTGCTGATTATCAATAGTGAAAGGCTTGAGTCTTGAGAGAATTAATGAGAGGCATTTTGAACTGCACCTTTATATGTAAACAAAGAAGGTTATAAAATATTAACTAATATCTCCAACAAGGGAATCTTTTTACACCTAAAACTGGTAATTGTCTGGGATTGAAATCAAAATAGATCATGTTGCGTTTTCTTGTTCCATGTTAAAAATAGAATTTAATTGATAAAACAGTTAAATCAGGGAGAATAACTGTATTTCTCCATAGGCAGAGAGGCAGCCAAGCCAATTCAAGCCCACCAACTTAGAAAAGATAACATATGACACGATATTCACCGAGTGACTAATAATAGGAAATCATAGTCAGTTTTTACAGATAAAGAATAAGCTATCACACTGTGGGTGAATGGGTAAAAGTGCCAAAACACAGCGAAGAATGGCTTGAACTCAAAACCTTTTTTAAGGTCAGCTAGCTGCTAGCTGTCTTCACTTTTCCTAGTGTTTTCTTTATGCTGCAGAGATTAAATTCCCAAAACCCTATAAACAACCATAAAACTTTCTCCAAAATACAGTGAGTACTAAATTTGAAAACATTTTTTAAAATTTAAGTGTATTTCTTCAGAATTGCAAGAGGACATTTAATCTATATATTTGCAACTTAAATGAGCACTACTATTAGTAGTTAAGTAGCAGTAGTACTGAGAACAGATTTCTACTTGGTGAAATCTGCATGATTGCAGATACATTTACGACTGACTTTCACTGTGAACAGGAAAAACTATAGTTCCTTCTTATAGGGTACAACTAAGCAACCTTTTTTTTAAATAAAATAATTTCATAAAAATACATTACATTTAGCAACTGTGGCTATGCTCTAAGATCTAGTCTGAGAATCCCAGGTCAAGTAAAATAAATCAAGATAGGGGCAGGCAGGGGTTCTCGATTTTGTTAATAATATATAACAAGGTGAAATTGACTGCTGTTCATTTTGAAAAACCCAGTTAGATTTTCCATTGATACATTTAACCCAAATGCAATCAAGTTATAACAGTTGCAGAGTTTGCAGAGATCACCTTGATACAAACAAAACCACCAGCGGTTTCCAGAACCAGAAATTGACAGCTTATGAATTAGACATGATTTACTCTCTATGGCTGCCTTAAAAATTCATGAAGTGTCCATTATTTTGCCTAGCTGCAACAATTGAAGACAACATATCAAATGGCAGATCAATCCACAGTTTCATAATACAAGACTGATAATGATGGTTTTAGATGATTTTCAACAGAAGGTTCAATATGAAGTGTCAAACAAAGTGCAAACTATCATTCCTGTTGACAACTACCAACAGGTAAATAGAAAAACTGGACATAAAGTGAAACACTTGTTAAACAGTCTATTGCTGATAATACTACTGACTTTGTGTATGTTGTACATAATAAATAAGCTAGCACACATTAACAATATGCTACAAAGAGCATCATTTTGGCATGGTAAAGTTCATCCTATTCAAAGACAAGAAACAACAACAAGGAGCAACCACATACACTTCATTCAAGTGTCTAAAGTACAAGCCATTTATGAAAAAATAACTTCAAAATGATAGTCTGTATGCGTGCTGTAACATATCAGCCAGTCTATCAAATCAATGAACCTACAGCCAAGTATGTACACATTTACTCCAAGAACCAGTGTTAAGCACACATGCATGTGCACACACACACACACACACACACACACACACACACACACACACACAGGACAGGTTCTCCCACTCTCTCTCTTACCTGTAACAGGACAGGTTCTCCTACTCTCTCTCTTACCTGTAACAGGACAGGTTCTCCCACTCTGATATCTCTTACCTGTAACAGGACAGGTTCTCCCACTCTCTCTCTTACCTGTAACAGGACAGGTTCTCCCACTCTGATATCTCTTACCTGTAACAGGACAGGTTCTCCCACTCTCTCTTACCTGTAACAAAACAGGTTCTCCCACTCTGATATCTCTTACCTGTAACAGGACAGGTTCTCCCACTATGATATCTCTTACCTGTAACAGGACAGGTTCTCCCGCTCTGATATCTCTTACCTGTAACAGGACAGGTTCTCCCACTATGATATCTCTTACCTGTAACAGGACAGGCTCTCCCACTCTAATGGCTCTCTCCATGGTCCTCATGTAGTTAGGGTCCGAAGCCTGGACTATCTTCAGTTTAGTGCCCTCCATCTCAGCAATCCACCTGGAATTACAAAGTTTGTTAAAAAAAGCAAGATCTTGAGGGAGTACTTAATTAATAAATAGTTTTATAACTTATTTCCCAAGGATATCTCAATATAAATGAATATCTTTCATCAGTCAAAATTCTTCTGAAGTAAAGAATCAAAGTCAAATATTTTCACAGTATTTCTTTAACTTCACCATTTCACCTTGTAATTAAGACATGAAGTTAACTCACTTGCTAGCCTGCCCCTGGGGGTCAATGAGCAGAGGCCACTTTCTCCCCTTCTTCACAAAGATGGCATTCTCTGTGGACAATGTGTCTGTTGGGAGACCTTCATTTTGCCACTGAAGGACCTGAATATCAATAGTAAAATCAACCATTACAGTTAAACCATTTATTTATAAATGCCTGGAGACAAGTGTGACTAATTTTTCAACATTTTGTTCTATGTCCAGCATACACTTCTTCTTGAACTGCGAAGGCCTTTTTGATTTCAAAGTAATCTGAATTACAATTATCATTCAACAGAAATTATAATAAAAATTAATATCATAAAATAAATAAAAAGCTAACAGGTGGACTTCCCACAATGTCATTTATATTTATAGCATAATTTAAAAAACGAAAAAAAAAAGTAACACCATTTTTATGTGCAAACAAACCTGGTTGGCATCAGCAATAATCTTGACCAGCTCATATTCCTCAGAAATAGGTATTTCTGCCGCCCTGCATCGTTCCTCCCATTTCAGTATCAGCTCCCTCCTGTATTTGGCTGTGAAGGCCCCCAGGTACGCCACGGCAGCCGCGGATACCAGGGTGTCACCTACCAGACCCTGGAGTTTGAAATCCAGGACCTTCACTGACTCCGCCCACCTCACCTGGAACAGAAAATGTTATCATCCATGACCAAAAAACAAGAAAAGAAAAAATGTAATGATAATAACACACTGGGTACTAAGTAGATTGTCATTCTGAAACTATATCTGGAGAAGTTTCCTATGTAACCCCAACAATTACCTAACAGTCTCAATTCTGGAACCATTGAAGAGTGTGCACATATAGATAAATTATCCTATCCTAACTAAAAAGTCAGAGAAAAGTAATTGCCTTATATAGCATATTTAATCATGCATAGATCTACTTCTTTTACTGAGCTTCTCCAGTTATAACAAAGTTTAAGACAATATAAAAATGTTTTGAAGGGTAACAGTATTGTGTTAGCATTATGAGTTATAACAAAGTTTAAGATGCTGTCACAGTGTTTTTACCTTCTCGTCTGCCAGAGCGGAGATGAGCACAGAAGCCCTCTGTATCCTGAGAGCTGTGGTCTTCTTCCTCTCCTTCAGAGACTCTCTCTGGTTCACGCTGTCCTGGTACTGCTGCTGGAGGAGCTTTAGGTGGTCTTGAATCTACGCAAATAATGTAATTTTATAAGATATTTTTCGTAATCATAGCATTATTGTACCACCAGCGTTAGCGCTGGCGGTACACATGGTTTCGATCCCGTCTGGATCGTTCCGCCGGCTCCGCCGGACGGCTACCGTTACCGCTTCTCCTCCTAGACGGTAAGGGCCCCCGTACCCATCTCATGGATTTAGGTCACCTATAATCTCAACTCGTTCCACATAAAATTTGGGCTTTGTCGGTATTGGGGTCTAGGTGTGGCACTCATTGCAATGCACCCTTGTCTAAAAATGGCAAAATTAAATGCTAATTATCTACCCTACAGAAGGAGTTATGGGAAAAATTTCTATAGACGGCTTTCCAAAAGTCATATGTGTAGATTTCAAATATACCCTTGGATTTGACCTTTGACCTTTACTTCAAGGTCAAATGGGCCAAAATTTTCAAAAAAATGAAATTTTTTACGAAAAAAAATTTTTTTGCCCTGTTATTCAGACACCACACAGACTTAACCAATAATATTATTGGAAGGTGTTACCCTTCAGGTCATCTTTCATCTCCATGAATTTGGGGTCAATCGGTGCATTTTCACGGGAGTAGCGGCCATAAGATACCGAAACTGAAAACTGTCTCTAATTCGGGAACCGTTAATGCTAGAGACCCATTCTTTTTTGCATTTTGTAGAGCATGTAAAGCCCAACACTGAAGGTGGTCTCAGTTTTTTTGTATTCCATACGGTTTTCGAGTTACGCTGTATCAAAAAGTACATATTGGTGGTAAAAGCAAAATGTGCAGTACGGTAATGGATAATAAATTTTGAACTCTGGAAAAATAAAACATAAGGCTTGGCAAAGCAGACAACTTGTGTTCAAAAATGACATTATTTCATCAAATTTGAACTTCTGAAACTTCAGAGCACCTCCTATTTCAAGAATTTTGACCAAAATTACATTTTCTTTATTTTAATTAATTTTTTCTGTACGAAATTTAAGTACATTATGGTAACTCCAAAATTATAACATTTGGTCCCTTATTTCTCCAAAACTGGCAGAGATAGGTCCATAGTTACTATTGAAGTTGAATAGGAAGTCATATACTGGCAATCTTACTATGACCTTGAAAGTGACCTTTGACCTACTTTTCACCATGAACTGAACTTTGCAAATTTTGCTTCCCTTTTATCTCCAAAACTGGCAGATATAGGTCCATAGTTACTATTGAACTTGAATAGAAAGTCATATACTGGCAATCTAAATGTGACCTTAAAATTGACCTTTGACCTACTTTACACCATGAACTGAATTTTGCAAATTTTGCTTTCCTTTTATCTCCAAAACTGGCTGAGATAGGTCCGTAGTTACTAATGAACTTGAATAGGAAGTCATATACTGGCAATCTAAATGTGACCTCAAAATTGACCTTTGACCTACTTTTCACCATAAACTGAACTTTGCAAATTTTGCTTCCCTTTTATCTCCAAAACTGGCAGAGATAGGTCCATAGTTACTATTGAACTTGAATGGGAAGTCATATACTGGCAATCTAAATGTGACCTTGAAATTGACCTTTAACCTACTTTTCACCATGAACTGAATTTTGCAAATTTTGCTTTCCTTTTATCTCCAAAACTGGCAGAGATAGGTCCATAGTTACTATTGAACTTGAAAAGGAAGTCATATACTGGCAATCCAAATGTGACCTTAAAATTGACCTTTGACCTACTTTACACCATAAACTGAATTTTGCAAATTTTGCTTTCCTTTTATCTCCAAAACTGGCTGAGATAGGTCCGTAGTTACTATTGAACTTGAATAGGAAGTCATATACTGGCATTATAAATGTGACATTAAAATTGACCTTTGTCCTACTTTTCACCATAAACTGAACTTTGCAAATTTTGCTTCCCTTTTATCTCCAAAACTGGCAGAGATAGGTCCATAGTTACTATTGAACTTGAATAGGAAGTCATATACTGGCAATCTAAATGTGACCTTGAAATTGACCTTTGACCTACTTTTTATCATGAACTGAACTCTGCTAATTTCTTTCTCTTTTAACTTCAAACTTGACAGAGATAGGTCCATAGTTACTCTTGAACTTGAATAGGAAGTCATATACTGGCAATTTACTGTGACCTTGAAATTGACCCTTGACCTACCTTACGAAGAACTTAAATTTGATTGTACCATATATATTTTTTGCAATAGTTTAAAAATTCTTGTTGATTGCATTTTTACAGCTTGTCAAGCACAAAACTGGTGGCTGTGTCCCTTATTTTGTGTATGTGGGGGTCTATATGAATGCGCTTGCTCCAGCTGGTGGTACAATATTCGGAGGCGGTATCGCCTCTCTGATCCTCTAGTTATTGTGTGGTAACAAGGAGTGGAGAGTTTGAAACATGAGAAATAAGTTTAAAAACTAAATGACAGTAAACTGATCAGTTACAGAGGTTATCAAGATGAATGAAGAAAGTGATGGATATAAATTTAAATATATTTAAAACTGGGGAATGAGAACAGAAAAATGTGCGAGACATCAATCAACAAAGTGGATACAGACATCAGCACCCTGCACAGTCATAATATTTTTTCTTCATGGTTGAAGATTTGAAGATTTGTTTTCTTCGTATAGTATTGAACTGCTTTGCAGGACTTTGACGTATACTATTCATCATTTCAGTTATTCTAGGCAATACTCACCATAAATTTATGATTTAATATATTTCTCTAAATTTAAGGACCTTTGATATAACTCTACTTCTATCTTTTGCTAAAAGCACTCACTCCTATGAGTCAAACAATTTCTTACTTTTGATAAGCTAGACTGTTTCTGTGCTAAATTCTTCTGTGCCAGATGCAGTGCTTCTTTGGCCTCTTCTACCCTCCTCTGCTTAGGTTTAACCATCTGAAACACGAGGAAAAAATATATAAAAACAGAGAAATTAAGAAAAAGACCACTTGTACCGATAACACCACCAGGCACATGATTGCCACTCACTTCCTTCTTCTGAAGAAAACAGAAATTCTGGCTTATTATTCATGGTTGTTTAATCAAATTTCTATTAATAGCAACAGCAGAAGAAACAGAAGTTTTCCAGAATTTAAAAACACATCAACTCTATTAACACAACCTCATGTATTTCTCTGTCAGTTTTTTCAAAACACGCCCGAATGAGAAGATATTTCAGATGATATATCAACATCAAATCTATAGACCTGGAAGCACCTGTTGACCTCACCTTATACACTTCATTATACCTCTCCAGGGCCAGCACCCACTCACACATGGATTTACAGGCCACTGACACTGTGCCCACCTTGTCTGGGGTGAAGTCTGCATGCTTTGTGTACTTCTTTAGTTTGTTATAAACCTACAATATATAGTGTTGTGTGAAAACAGATAAATAACAAGTTTATATTTTCATTTTTCCTGTTTTGGCTTAAATCACTGCTGTCAATTAAATGTCGAAAGAATTTTTTTAAAAAATGCAAATAAAGAACAAGTGAAATGTTGCACAATATCTTTAACAGGTATTAATTACCAAATTAAAATTCCCAAATACAAGCCACTTACTAATAAAACCATCACAAGAATCTAATATAAAAGGATTACATTTTTCATCTTAAAAACAATGTTCTTTGTAACAGATAAAAATCCCACATAAAAAGGAGTAAAATATCATAATATACCTTATCAGGTAGATTATTCTTATCAAACTGGACCAGCCTCTTGAGAAATCCCGCATCCCCAAGCACCTGTTTAGCTGTGGCCCAGTCTGGTTTCTGCTGCAGTAACACGCACACGGACGCCATGACAGTCATGACCAGCTCGGGAGGGTTGGTGTACACACGGATCTCAGCAACGTCTGATTTGTCCAAGGAGTCCAGGGAGCCGATGGCTGTCTGCAGGGCCGGGATTACAGAGTTCAGGTCTTGCTGACATTCCTAAAGAGAAAAAAGACTGTGGTTTAAGAGAACATGCTAGTTATTTGACAAGACAATTATACATGTAAATGATTTAATGGACCACTGACTTGCTTTCCTAAATTCTTTGCTTCAGATACTCTAAGTACTCCTGCTATGGAGTTTTGAATCACTATTTTTATGATTCAAGCAACACACAGAGCTAAATATTTCCTCCTCATATGAACATAACAAGCTCTCTTACATCAGCGTAATCCTGCACAATCTGCGTCTCTTTCTTCATGACGCTCTCTTCCTGCTCCACAATCTCCCTGACCTGGTCGACGGCCTCCTGGTCCTTCTCCAACTGCTGTAGTAACAACTCTGTGTCCTATAACAACAATAACAACAAAGTCATAAAATAACAGTTATAAAAAATAAAAACTCATATCTTTCACCAAAACATACAATTAATTAGATTTAATTGTGAATATTTTCCAGTTATATATGTAATTTTAAAATAATGCATAAACTGCTAATTACAAATATTGTAACACAAGCTCAATCTGTGCCTTTAATCTAAGTTTTTCTTTATGTGTGTTTTATGTATATTTCTTTGAAATAAATAAATTAAAAAATAAATAAATAAATAAATAAATAAATAAATAAATAAATACACTATATTAAAAACATCGCCTCTAATTATACGAATACCGTTACCTAATAATCTAAGTTGTTGTCAGCCATTGTGTCATATCATCTGCTCTCTCACCTTGAAGTAATCATGCAGTGTTTCAGACAGGAAGCTGAAGAAGGCCGCCCTGTCTGCACTGTCTACTAGCCTGTCGTGGAACACCCTGGTGGCCTCGTGTGAGAACAACTGGGCACAGTTCTCCTTGTTGACTATCACCTGCTGGTGTGCTTGTAACAGACCCGTGATTACCTAGAGGACAGGGAAATATCACACTTATATTACTATCACCTGCTGGTGTGCTTGTAACAGACCCGTGATTACCTAGAGGACAGGGATATATCACACTAATATAACTATTTTAGGCTTATCTTTTGCTCTAAGGCTTCTACAGAGCAAAATTAAGATACGCCTCGAGTATTTGGAAATACATAAACTGACAAAGCAACTCATGCACATTACTCATCAAAGTTTCAGTTATTCTCCTGTACACAATCAAACCCCTTTAATCCCCAATACTTACATCTGTGAGATCCCTGATATTAAAAGTGTAATGTGACTTGGCCGGAGTAGGCAGCATATTCATACACATCTTGTAGTACATTGCTATACTAGCTGACACCAGAGAGAACAGCGACTCTTTCACCTCCGGCATGAAGTCGCCATCTTGGAAGTACCTGCCCAGCTGGACCTGGTAGATATGCTGAAGAGACCGGGTGGAGGGCTGGGGCACTGCTAGCATACTGTAATGATAAATGAATAAATTAATCAACCAATTAATTAAATCTTTCTGAGGGCATTTCAATCATGCACCTCGGGTTTGTCAAGACAAAAACATGTATGGTAAAATAAAAAACTACTCTAACCAGACTTAACATGTTTTTGTTTGTAAAGCATGATGTTAAGTCTCTTTAGACTTTTTTCTACAATATTAACACAAGAGACACTGAAAAATCTTTTTCACTTGATTTTTATGTAAATCAGATGTATGGCTTTGCAAAACAAAAACTGAAAACTGAAGCTGTGATATTTCCCTACCAGAAGTGTTTGAGAAGTCTGGGGCTGACAGGGTTTCTGCCTCCACCCACGGGTCCACATGCCCCCACTAGGGTCACATCCATGATGTCCTGAAATATTTCTTCATTTCAATATTTTATCACACACACCCCAATCAAGACACCTGCTATATTGCCACAGAAACTTATCTTTAACCATGATGTTATAACAAATAAGTCAAAAGGTAGTTAATGAAAAATATTAATAAAAAATTGCTGATTTTTGTGTGGGTATAATTACAGTTGTCTGAAATCAAACCATTTTTTACATGTTATTGTTAATATAATGCTAACAAAACAGGCACCTGAAATAAACAGGCATCTGGCATTTTCTTTAATATCTTTATGAATTATATCTGACATCAGTGACATGTTTAGTAATTCTAATTAAATTAATCTAATTAAACTTTTTTTTACCTCTCAATAGGAACCTTTTTATGAGATTCAAATCGTTATACATGGATAAAGTCATACCTTCCACAACATTCTCCTAGTGTCAAAGAATCCGCCCAGATCCAGAAACTGTCTGAGAAGTTCCAGTGGAGGCTGAGCTCCATATTCCTCAGGGGCTGGCATGTTGAAGTCATCAACAAACACCAATACCTGGAACGTGTGATAAAAATCAACAGGACATCAAAAAAATATCTTTATACACTGAGAATCATGCCAACTTCTTGATTTTCAAATCACTACACCATGGTGCTTGCTCAACAGACTTTGACATTCAGTGATATCTGATTCAAGTTTACCTCCTCAATCACGATTATGATTATCATGTGTTTGCCATTATCAAATACTAGTTGTGCCACCATAAAAGAGCATGTTACATAGTTTATAATGTCAAAGTTATAATGACATAAGTGTAGTTATAACCTGTTACCTACTGGACATGTAAAATTAATCAAATTCAGTAAATTTTTTTCTTTTTTCCATATAAGAAATAATCACACTGTCCAATTCCAATCTATCAGACTATGAGAAACTCTCCCAAACCTTTTTCCCCTTGGGTCCTCCCAGTGTATCTTTGCCCTTCTTGATCAGCCTGTGTATGATGGAGAGCTGGGTCCTGGCGGAAGTCGTCTGTGCGCTAAACTGTAGCAGACTGGTGGAGATACCTGTGTTCTGCTTGGGTTTGTTGGTCCCCATCAGGAGATCTAGATTCTTCTCTGTGTCTATGTCTGAAATCAAGTGAGAACACATAATTACTTCTTTGCACATGAGATGCTTTTGTGATTCGACATTTAGCTTGTTCACGTTTCTACCAAATCATGAGAGACTTTTGACTTTAAAAGGCAGTAAGAGGTTTTAAAAAAATATCCTTCAGCTGTGTCTCATTTTAACTCTTAATTTCAATTCTCATTATCTTTTTTAAAAACTATGTTATTAACTGTTTCACTTTCACATCTCAAACTTGATGATTTTATTATGATCATTACAACTTTTATTATATAACTATTATTATTTCACTTTTATATCACTTTAAAAAGCTTGAACACATTCCAAATTCTGATGTATATTCTACATATTTATATTAGATGAATAAATAATATTCATAATAATTATTATAACTATTATCATAATTACTTTTAATATCAGTATCATTATTATTATCTTTGTTATTTTTATTATAATTATTATAATAAGAATGGGTCAATACCCAGTATATCCATCTCAAAAAATTTAAGAAATGAATAAATGCGTAAGAGAACCGGTCTTTAGAAACAGTCTACAGAAACTTTCAAAGTGTCTTACCTTCCTCCATGGCAAACTTTGTCAAGCTGCTGATGTTTTCTAACAGTGACTGGTTTTTGTCTGAGAAATTCAACACATTTCCTAAAATGGTTCCATTTTTGGTAGTTGTCCCATTGTCCTTGGACATTTCCTTCAACATGTGTTTAATGATGGCAGACTTGCCTACACCAGATTCACCTGTAAAGACGACACATAATCAAAAAAGTTATTTGTAAAGATGAGCATTTAACTTCAAACAGCAAGTTATTTTCTTAAACCATTTGTTGTATTCAAAGTCTGCCTGGCTTGAGAATAATTAGTAAAATGTTTTTTTTTCTTTTATTGTGTTTACGACAAAAAATCTAGGAAAGTGTCCTTGCAGCAATAAGAGATGCAGGTAATTCTATATGTCCAAAAGTGTCAGTCCTTACCAATGGCAAATACAAGTATAATTCAATAAAGAGCAAGAGAGACATTAAAACATTGGAATTAGAGTTATGGTTACAAAGGCAGCCTTAGAACCACATTTGTGACACCAGTACAACTTTATTTTCACCTGTAAATCAGTCATTAGTCAAGGATCATATAGTGATGACAGTATAAATACAAATTTTATATTGTTCATGTGCCTATATAATTTCTCACCTGTGAGCAGTACTGGGTGACCATTCAACAACAACAGTCCTGTCAGGAAGGAATATCTCACAGTGTCCACTGTGGTGACAATCTCATTCTCCAGACGACCCTCTCCTGGTTTGGCGTGCCCCGTGGACAAACCCATGGTGTCCCCTATTGTAATCACTGCGCCTTTCTCGATCAGGGAGTTTGTCTTGGGTACCAGCACATCCCAGGGGACGAAGTTTCCAGACTCCATGTCCAGGAAATAACTGAACATGGTCTTGTGGCCAGATGGGAGACGCACGCCTGGGAAAGATATACAGTTGTAATTGAGGTATTCATTGTCAAGTACAAAATATTTGAATTAATACTTAAGTCTGTTAGATATAGATTATTTTCATAAATTAGTCATTTTATAGTTTTTCTCAAATATTCTTCAAATTCTGCACTTTTTGAATTATTACTAAAAAAATGAACTTTTTCACTACTGTACTTTTTAAACTGAGAAAAAACAACAATACAAATGGAATATTCAAAATTCTTTCTCATTGAAAAAGGTTTCTCTCATTTTCCAAGTTTTTTCACTGTCATCATTTATAACATCACACGTTCACACGTTAACATTAACATTAAAATATTAATACTTACCTAGAGGTGGCTCGACCTCCAAAAGATCCCTGACAAACCCATCAAATTCATAACAAATATTGATATCAGGCTTGTCCTTGTCTCCTTCCTTCTTAGTCACAGCGATGTCATCATCCATCTCATCAAACCTCTGCAGACTTCCACCAAACGCCCAGGTGAAGGCAAAGGCAAACAGTTTGCCAAGGAAGATTGTGAATTTTCCTGGGTTTTTCTGCATGTAATATTGTTTTTGATCCCTAAACAATGAAATAAAACTGGCCGTTTATTAAGAAATGGAAATTAAATTAAATATGGATGCAAAGACCAAATTGTGTATAAATCAAATCAGTCTGAGATAATTGTTTGAATAATTTTTTAAATAAAAATCCAGTTAATTAATTTACTTGTGAGGTTGGTCCTTTTTGGCAGATGCTCTGTCTTCAATTTTCTGCAATTCTTCTTTAATTTTAGCTTGTCTCCTGCTTCTCTTTTTCATCTTCTTGGTTCCGCTGACATCGGTCCTAGAAGAACTTCGTGATTGGCTGGAAGTATGGCTGTCTGCACTGGAGGGACGCCCTACCTCTTTATCTACATAGATTACAATATAAGAAAACTTATTTATGACTTTATTAAAAAATGCAATGTGGAAAAAGATTGTTTTAACAATTTCAAAAAACAATTGGATTCTTTACAAACTGCACATTGATTTATATTTTTAAAAAATTTTAACCCAACATAACATACAGGGATATTCACAAAATAAGTGATATGCACAAAAATGTAAAAACGCAACATCAATAACACAAATTGTGAGTCATATCCAAATCATTTCTTATATTACGAAATATTTCCCATTACTGAGTCTTGTCTAACATACCTGGATCTCCAAAACCTCCATTTTTGCTCATAAAATCAAAGAAGGACAAGAGAATACTACACAGACAGTTCACCATGGACATAGCGGGGACAGGGACGGATTGGAACTTCTGGTGCTGAAGCATGAACTCCAGTCCCTTCTCCACCGTGTGGTCAAACAGAGCCTGGAGATGGTGTTTGCCGCTCTCAGGGATCTCCTTGGGCAGTCTCTGTAGCCAGGTCTTCACGTATGGCTTCCAGCCAAGGTCAACCGGGTCCTAGAGTAGAATGACAAAATAAAGGCATAGTTTTTTTTATCTTTTTTTAAAATTTTTTTCTATTCATTTTTTTCTTTCTTTCTTGCTTGCTTTTTTTCTTTATTTGTTTTTTTTTACAGGGGAGGACAGTGACAGAAAAAAAAATCAATTGTTTACTGTACAAAATTAAGTTTACATAAAATTAGTTAGAATAAGTGCATACCATATGAATTACTACACATACACTGATGATGAAAGAACCAAAACAATATTACTAAATATATAACAAATATATTTTACTTTGTCTTCCTACTTACCAAATAGACCATGGCACA
Source organism: Lingula anatina (assembly GCF_051362555.1). Taxonomy (NCBI): domain Eukaryota; kingdom Metazoa; phylum Brachiopoda; class Lingulata; order Lingulida; family Lingulidae; genus Lingula; species Lingula anatina. The sequence goes on from NC_141768.1 coordinate 48,270,881, forward strand.
AATATTGATGGTGGCATGTAGGTCATAACTGACTAAATTATTATAACTGTATAATACCTAAATATTGTCTCTGTCAGTACTTACTTTTCACACTCACTGATGATGGCAGGACCAAAACAATATTAGTAATTTATATAATAAATATATATACTAGGAGTACCTTGTCTCAGTACTCACCATATAGACCATAGCACATCTACTGATGGTGGCTGGACTGGCCTGTGATAAGTTATCCACCTCAAACATGAGTCTCATGCCAAAGCCAAGGCTAATCCTTTCCCCATTGGCCAGACAGAGAATCTTACTGTCATCCAGCACTGTGTTCAGATTCTCTACCCAGATGGTATCCACTGGGCCGTCTAGAACCTACGGTGGGCATGGAAATATGACAGATTAATATTAATTGAAAAGATATGTACAGCTGTAAAAAAAGAGAGGAGAATATTACTTAAATTTTTTCAATAAGTTTTTTTCCAGTTTTAACAAAATTTGTTTTTTTAGAGAAGACTGGTGTGCAGCATGACATTGCACCACATCCATGATTATGTACCATGGAATTGAGAGGGAGAGAGAGAGAAAAGAATGGAGAGAGAGAGAGAGAGAGTTCATCTTACCAGCCACTTCCAGTCCACAGGTATCATCTCCCCCTCATGCATGGTCTCGTGGTCAGGGGGGTGGTCAGCAGCGTCTCCTGCCACCGTCTGGCCATCTGTCTCCCCTACTTCACTGATAGGACCAGGACTGGAGGGGTTGGTACTGGCAGTCTGGAAGATAGAAAGATACTTAATGACCTTACTTTTAATAATACAGAATATCATGATTTTGAAAATAATAATAAATGATTCCTTGGATTCAAGTAGAGAGGGAAGGGGGTACAGGAAGGGGCAAGATGTCACTGGATTGAAATAGAGAAGGGAGGAAAAGGAGGGGAAAAGATGCCATTGACATTGGCTTTGACATCTTTGGCACCCACCTTATTACATACCAGTACTCATCTTGCCATTCTGACATACCAGGGTATATCCACCTGGTAGTGTGCGTATGGGCAGTAGGACATCCATCCACATGCACACACATATTAACACGCATATACATATATATATACACACATGCATTTATGCACATACATGCAAATACACATGCATTCATCAAGGTGACCTACTGTTTAGCTGGTGATTGTTTGTTCACTAAAACAATGAATAAGGATATCAGTGTAGACATGACTTGGACAGGTTTTATCTTTGGTTGTCTATGTGATCACACTTTATCTGAGTGAAGAGAGGCTGACACCCGATACCACTATGATGTAAATATTAACATCTACTCTTGGATGAGCATTATCACTAAATAAACTTTACAAAATTGATGATGCCATGTTTGCCTTAACTAGCCACAGCCATGATATGTATAACAGTAACAACACCCCCAGAGCCACCACCCAACCTACATTGTACTCCACTGTCCTCTCTTTATTCACCTCAACACCTTACAAGATACCAACCAGAAAATAGTTCTACATAAAACATGGTTCCAGTAAAATTGGTTGCTTTGTGTACCAGAGATTTACATACATATGGTCAAAACATTTTTTTATAATATATATTTTAGCTTTACATGTAATTGTATGCATTGTCAGAATTGTTAAATATAAACTTATGAGAAAAATGTGGCCTTAAATTTTGTAAAAAAAAAACAACCATAGATTCCAAGAAAGTATAATAATTATCTAGATTCCAAGAAAGTACAATAATTATCTAGATTCCAAGAAAGTATAATAATTATCTAGATAATATAGGTAATCATTTATTAAAGATGATCAAAGTAAATACAAGTTTGTGCATACAATGTATAGAACCATGTATGACCTTGAACTTTTGGTGGGTCCACAGGACAGTACAGTGTGACAGGTGAAGCTGCTTTAATAAAACTATAGAAGTCAGGTGATTGGCAGATTCAACAGTGGTAATGGCTGCATGGTTGATAATTGGCTGATAAGAACTTTGTGCATGTAACCCATCTACAATGTACACACTGTAAGCTTTACCAAAAAAAAAAAATCAGGAAATTTTACTTTGTCACCAGACAATTTTACATAAGCAATATCTGTCTTCAAGTTTATTGAGTTAAAACTCACCAAGTGAGAGGATGTGAAATAATTTCTGTGCAGGTATTATTTTGCCGCATCTCAACTTGCATTATCTGTATTCAATCATTAAACTGACACAGTATGCTTAATACTTAGCATTTTCACTTGGATACAGCATAAAGTGACTGGGACAATGTGATCTTTAAAGATTATGAAGCCAAAAAAACGACTCTAGGGCATTCTCAATCACTTATCCTAAAGAAAGTGAGTTGTGCAACAATTGTTCATATGTCCACTTCATGATAACCCATCTTCCTAAGCTCTTGTAAGTAGTTCATTTATTTTTTCAATAACATTTCATTTAACTGCCAAGGTTTGCACCTATTTAAAAGCTATATTGTCATCAGTCCAATAATTAATTCCTGACCCTTAAAGATAAGATTACCCCATTTAATGACCAACCACATCAGTCTGGGTGATGTTTGTCCTGATAGAAGTTTTACTCAGGTGACAGGTATAGGGTCTCAAAAAATATTGCTTCCACAACATATCAATTCTAAAATTGTGACTCAGAAAAAAAATCAAAGCAAAATGACATTTTTTTAAAAATGTTATTTCTCGTATGAACTGATATTTGAAAAGTGATTTCATCCTTTGCAAAACCTAACTTGTATCAATAAGCGTAATAACAAAATATTGCGAGAACCGTGTATGACCTTGAACTTTTGGTGGGTCCACAGTTTCATGTACAGTATGACAGATAAAGCTGCTATAATAAAACCATCAAAGTCAGGACATCAGCAGATACAGCAGGGATTATGGCTGCGTGCGTACCTCCATCAAGAGAGGATGGCACAGCAGACCTTCGTAATTGTCCTAAATGTAAAAAACGTATGACTGCACCAAGACTTCTTTTGAGTTGTTGGCATATTTTGTGTGAGAACTGTCTTGCTGATGCCATAAAGGGGAAGAAGCGTGGAGAAACCTTCCAGTGCTTTGTGTGCAGTAAAAATGTCCCTGTGCCTTGGGAGGGCGTGGCTGAATTTCCAGTACCTTTGTTTCTACAGAGTGAGCCTGTACCCTCCACCACAGATGTCCCATGTAATCGTCATTATGAAGAGAAGGTGACCATGTACTGTAAGAAGTGTGACACAGCAATATGTCATGTGTGTGTGGTGACAGAGGACTGTCACAAAGACCACCCCTGTGTAAGTGTAAGGACATCGTTTGATGAATTAGATGGTAAAAAAAGACAACTCCATAAACAAGTTCAGAAACTGAGAGTAAAAATCAAGGAAAAAAATGATAGCATTACTGAACTTGACCGCCAGGAGAAAAAACTTACAGCAGAAGAAAATGAGGCAGAAAGAAAACTTGAGACTCATTCCCAGCAGCTTATTGATTTTATAAACAAACAGAAAGAAGAAATAAGGCATCAACTCCGTGCCAAAGTTAATGTCGAACAGTGCTTTCTTGCAAAGAAACGTCGCGATATGATCAACTCAAGAAATGGAATGGAAATGATAGCAGAACTGGCTGTTCACTTGATGGAAAATGCAACACCCAAAGAAATGATGCTGCACCAGAAGTCTCTCTCTTCTACTATGGCTAAACATGAAGCAGAGACAAAGGATACCATTTCCAAGAAAGATAAAGTTGAATATGTCCCTCACAATGATTCAAAGGTGAAGGACACAATTGGGAAAATATCTGGGGGAACAACTGTTACTAGATTGAAACTAGTAGCAGAGTTTGGTGCCAAAGCTGCAGTAGATAAGTACACTCCAAACATAGAGGCTCTGGCAGTTGACAATGCCATTAATATAGTTGTACCAGATAGGAGCAACCATAACCTGAAACTATTTGACAGAAGTGGTAGATTGGTATCAGTGTGGTCAGGTGATGGTGTACATAGGTTAAGTAGGCCTACAGGTGTGTGTTGTACCAGTGGTGGAAATATAGCAATATGTAGCTGGTTCAATAGGAAAATATTGTTCTTAGACTCCCAACAGAAGTTTAAGATAACTAGAACCATTACAGGCTATGATTGTAGTGGTGTTGTCTTTTCAAAGGACCATCTTGTGTGTACAGCAGGTAATAGTAGTTCAGCTTGTGTGGTGATATTTAACAAACATGATGGTAGTGTAGTGAGAGAGATAAGGAAAGACAAAGATGGCAGAGAGCTTTTTAGGCATCCTTATGGGATAGCCTTGACCAGGCAGGGTAATCTGGTGGTGACAGATATTGGTAAGCACTGTGTCTATGTACTGACCATGGAAGGGGAAGTATTACACAGGTATGGTAGGAAAGGGTCAGCTTCAGAGGGGGATGACTGTTTAGATCACCCATATGGTGTGTGTGTTGACCAGTTTGGTCACATACTGGTCACTGACAGGGACAATGACCGTATTCACATGCTGTCCCCAAGGGCTGAGTTTATATGTCATTTGGTCACTAGGGGGGATGGTCTGGTAAGACCCCAGGGTATTGCTTTAGACCAGGAGGGACATCTTATTGTGTCTAAGTGTTTGACTGGGAAAATTGAAGTTTTTGATTACCTAATTTAAGACAGGTTATGAATAGACATGTGGTTCTCTTCGTATGAAGTGGTACAGTTTTCTGTATGGCATCAATCTGTCTGGTCCTTAAGTGTAATAATGGCATGGAGTAGTGGGAGGTTAACTCCCTTTCACAATAATAATAATATAATATGTACATGCATGCTTTGAACTCAGATCTTAGATCTTGGCTGTATTCAGACTACAGATAGCATAATGTGTATAGATATTCAATAACTAATCAACCATAGCCTTATGGGTGCTTTCATCTACAATACAGTTTGTAAAGTTACTTTTGTGTGTAGTTAGGGCCTCTGTGTACATTAAACTTTTGACTGCAAACTTGATTACATAATCAAATGTAATATGTTAATTGTATGTATCTTATTACATTCAATTTGTACACATATATTATTTCACTAAGATTTGTTTTTGTCAGTTATGTGATTTGATTAGTATTTAATATATTTCAAATAAGTGGTTTTTAAAAATAATATATTGGTTGTATTCAGAGTACAGATAACATAAAGTATATAGATATCCAATAACTGTGCTCAATTATTGCCTTTAGGTGCTTTTATCTACAATACAGTTTGTAAAGTTACTTTTGTGTATAGTTAGGGCCTCTGTGTACATTAAACTTTTGACTGCAAACTTGATTATAAAATCAAATGTAATATGTTTTTTGCACATATTACATTCAATTTGTATACATACAATACTTCATACAGATTGGTTTTCATCAGTTAAATGATTTGTTTAGTCTTTTATACATAGCAAACAACTATATTTAATAATATATTGGTTGTATTTTTGGTTAATGTATATGATGTCTGGAGAGGTAATTCCTGTCAGAGATCCATCACAATAATAATAATAACAAATTACTTATTAAATTTTGTTGTTTTTTCTTTTTTAAGTGTAAGTGAACCATAATTAACTTTAAAGAGAGATTTTTTAAACAAAACAAATGAAAAAGTGTCACTTGTATGTTAAAAAAAGAATTCAGGATTACTAAAGGTACTTTTTTTTTTACTTTTCCGTTACTACTATTTCTGAAGTGCATTAAGTAACACAGATAACTATTATTAATTTTTTACACATAAGGCAAAGCACCTTAAATCTATTTAATAATAATAATAATAAAGAGCACAACAGACTGGTAGCAAGGCATGCAGATTACAGCTAGGCTAGATCTCCTTGAATTAACAAAACAATTATTAACCAAAGAATAAGCATGGAAAGTTCCAGTCTCCTTTTTCTGTACCTGACGTAAAAGTAATATGATCCTTGTGACTATGACTACAACATTTTCTATAATCATACAAATCACATGGTTTGTGCTGAATTCAACTAAAAAAGAGAAAGGGGAATCCCCTCACCTGCCTGGGTTACCACATACAACCAATTACAGACCTGCAGACATGCTGAAACTGTCGGTCCGATCGGTCATGACCGGCAAAATTTGTCTGGACCGGTAAAATATTGTACTTTGTCGGTCCAAAGGACCGACAAGAGTTTTAAGAGCCGCCATTTTGAATTAACAGTTAGCGTTCGATGTGCTTCAGAAATAAAATTATATAAAATCCACATCATTTTTTCTTCCATTTACTAATCTAGTGACACGTAAAAGTGACCACATTTCGGTCACATTCACTTACAAAGTACGCAAGCCAATCGTATTATCCCTCTCTCAAACGAATGGGTTCTTCCCCATGGGGAATCCCCCTGCTCTCGATAATTACGCGCCCCGTCATTGGTATATTGGCCGCGACACACAGACAGCTATCACGAGGGCGGTCCACGCTGCCAAGCACATGTAAACATGCAGGAAAAAATGTTTACTGCTTAACTTGGACGCCTGACTCCTTTCTCAAGAACAATTATTCATATAGGAACCAAGGATAATGACGCCTGACCTTCGAAGGTACGTATACATCGTTATTCGTTCTTTTAGGGAGAAAAAAGCGTTGATAGTAGCCTACATGGAAATGAGGTCACCCGATTCACTCAGTAAAAACGATTTCAGAATTATAGGACTGAATATTATGCGTAATCAATGGTGATTGTAACGATATTTAACTAATGGGTACTTTCGTTTGCATTCAGCTAATACGCGGCAGTGCCTTCCGCATTGCGACGTTTTACGTAAAAAAAGTTTGACAGTTCGGTCGCTTCCTCGAACCTACCGAAAAAACTCGATCCGTGGTGTATGAACATAATGGTTCACAGATTTTAAATATCCCGTAAGCATAAACGCGATACCTGTTACCAGTACCAGTTACAGTTTTCATATTATCAGTATGTACATTTTTATTATTTTAGATTATGATATCGTCGAGTCCTGACCAGGAAGCCGTTCGTTTCCATGCAGATGAGACAGATACAGTGAAGTGGCTAGCATGTTTCATGCATTGGCACTCCCATTCGGACTACAATCTTTACTGTTTGTGTAGCATCAAAATTTGCAAATTATTTTCAAGGAAAGGAGAAATTGACCAAGAGCAAATTTTGCTACTGTTGAACAGTGGAAATGAGTTTTTTCCATTTAATTTTTTATCAAATTCATCTCAATTTGAAACAATATTAATTTTTTTGAGAAATTGATCATGATAAAATTTATAATTAACCTAAATTTATGACAGGGATGTGAAATATATGATGAATTTCTTTAAGCCGTACGTGCACTATTGAATTAAAGGACAAAGGACTAAGTGTGAAATTCAAGGACTTTCAAAGGAAGAAACAAAATCAAGCTCTTCTAAAGGCCTGTATGAACCCTGGAACTTGTGAAATGAGTACAACAATAAAGCAGTGCTTCACAAGTGTGTGTTTTTGTTTTTTTTTAATTTACAACATGTCCAAATTATTTAATAGTATTACTGAATATGTATTTACAAGAGTTACTTCTGTGTACTACTATGCAAACAAAACGTTCCCATTATTGAATGGACATTTTCGGTCCGACAAAAGTCCATTCGGTCCGGCAAAGTTTTCATCACTGCCGGTCCGAATGTCCGGCAGTTCTGAAAAGTTTTCAGCATGTCTGGACCTGGGTATTTACTTTTAAGTTATACTAATAAAATCTATTATATGGTCTGTGAATTATATGTATTATATTACAGTTGCAGTTTAAAAAGAAAACAGACGGCGGGTCTAAATATTCAATTTTCATGTTTTATATATGTACATTTTGTGTTTAAATGCAGGTTCATTCCCACTACCAGTAAAATCCCCTTGAATGTCTTGTGATACGTAGTCATTAACTACATCACATGGGATAAGTCACATGAAACAAGAGATATGAAATTTTTGTCTAGAGAAGAGACTGAATTTAATGAGCTCTGAATTGATGAAAGGGAAAGGTATGTCACAGTTTCTACTTCTGTGTGTTTGTATATGTTTGCTTATATGTATTGAAATAATACAAGATAGAAAGACACCATGGTTATCTTAAGAAAAGTTACTTTTAATCAGAGGTCAAACTTACAAATTTTACATTTTAGCATAAATTTGTGTAGTGTAAAGTTATAAAAAAAGTACTGTTATGGTTATTGCTAGAGTTTGTTCATTACATAAAGAATAATTCTTTTCCCTGTGGAGTAAAGATTAATATAACATGGCTAGAATACTGCCACACTGAACTAACTAATCATATTTATATTGTCCCTGGGTTTTGACTTTTACCCCCCCCCCCCCCCAACCCCCATTTTTTCTCTCCAATGTATTAATTCTGGGGCATTCACAGTATTTAGAAAAAGTCCTTCACATTAAACCACCAACCCACTCAGTTTATATTCTTCTATGACATAATTTATTCTGTAACGTGTAACTTACATATGTTTTACAAACATTCTGAGATCAATTAATTCCATTTTTTTATAAACAATACCTTTACCACATGATAAGATGAGAAGGAAGAAAAAAAAAGAAAAATCAAAATTGTTTTATTTTTTATGGTTTGTGTAGGTTATGATTGCAAACGATGATTTAGGGTCGAAAAAAACTATAAGTTGCCTGTGCTCATACAATGGACCCAGGGGAGGTCTCCAGGTCAACACTATATGGTCCCTATGAGGTGAAGAGACCGTGGGGTGTGATATAATTCAAAAGACCATTAGCAATCTCATGGATCATGAAATATTGATCTCCATGTGGCTAAACAAACATAAATGATGGAAATTTATACAAATGGAAAGATTTTCATAATAATAATGACTAAAATATCAAGATTTTTAACACCTCAGAGTGTGATGTCATATATGCATATCTTTCTTGCTGCTATTATAAAACAATTATAACTATTCCAGTGGTGTAGTATGGGGTTTGCCACCAGAGGTGATGTAGTTTAAAATAACATCAGCATCATACAGTACAGGTGACCCCCTGGCATCGTGTAGTCCAGGACATTGTTCGCAATACACAAACACACACACACACACACACGCACACACACTGTGGCTCTCAGTTAAATATATATATAAATATGTATACAATGTATTTTTCAGGTGAATAAATAAATAAACAACACACACAATGTGCTCGCAGTAAAATGATAGTGCTAAAAATAAAACCATTATTTACAAACATTTCATTCACACTCCAACTCACCACATCAGTGGCCCCAGTCAGTCCAGTGGCACTGGTCAAAGCGGTGGCCGCAGTGGACGGACGGTCCTCCGTGGGGGTACTGGCCACCTCTCGAGCAAACCTCCTCACGGCGTGAGCTATCAGACCATCCGTCCACTCAAATGTGTTGGGGTCTGTCTCGCCATACAGCTCTCCCAGTTTCACACACTTTGGGTTGATGGTGAAGATTTCCACACGGCCTTTCTTAGACCGATTGTGCTGATTGAAAAGAATACATTAGTTTAGTTCTCTTGACTTGAAACATCAATCCAATGACTTGATTTAACACTTAGAATATATGATCAATTTTAATTTAATTTAATTTCATTTAATTTAATTGTAATTTTAAAATAGGTACAATTTAAAAATGTCATTTAAGTTTAATTGCATTGATAAAAGTATCTATAACTAGCAAATATCAGTCAACCTATAAATTGTGCTTGTAAATTTTCTTGTTAGTGAATCTTATTTTTCTCTGAGAATTACCCAACCCCATTCAAAGATATCAGCCTGGCTCCACATACCACAAACATCCCAGGTTTCCTGAGAGGCGAATCCATCAACCCGTCCTCTGCTGCCACATCAGTAGAGATAGAGGGTAGCAGGACCAGAGCCCTGTGTAAGATACTTCTGGCCGTAGACTTCCCGCCCCCTGTGGGTCCCACCAGCATGACTCCGTGGCGCACCAAGATCTGGCTGTAGAGCTGCTTCACTTTCTCTATCTGACTGAACCAGTGTTGGAGACCTTGGTCCCTGATTGACATGGAGATGGCTTTCTGGAAGGTACAAAGAACAGGAGATATATAACAGATATATAACATGGAGATATATAATATGGAACAGAAGACCTATATATAATAGATAGTAGATATTAAGAACCAGTGCTACAGAGTCTGATCCCTGATGAACAAACACAGAAAGAGAAAACCCAAACACAGAAAGGGAATATTTTTAACCTCTAAGATCCCCTGGTCCTGCTCAGGAGGTATAATTCCTGGGAACAAGTCTGCCAGGATGCTCTCGAACAACGGCACATCTTCTGCCAGGAATTTCGGCAGGTTAGCGTCTCTCAGGGAGTGGATCAAGATGTAGGACTCTTCCTTCTCCGTCATACTCTTCACTCTACCATCAGAGCTGGAACACAATCAAACAATCATTTATTCCATATAATAAATAATAATTGATTTCATGATAATTTCTGTCTTAGATTTGGAGAAAATGATAATTTTGTAAGAAATACATGTCTATGTCTTGTTTTGATCAATCTTTTAAACAAACATATTTTAATACTTTTGTTAGAAATAATCAATCATCAAAGTGCCCCACTATGTCCAGGGTCTACAATTTGTCTAAGATCAATGGATTTCATGTTAGAAATAATCATCAAAGTGCCCCACTACCTGAGTTGTGCCTGTCTCTTCCTCTGTCCAGACATCACCAGCACTGACTTGATGGCTCTCATACCAAAATCATAATGGTCCTGGAATAAGAAATGTGTAGAAGAATTTATTCAGATCCCCTACACACAGTTTAAACATTTTCAAACCCTTTTAAAGACTGGCCCATAGTGTCTGTAGGGACTAAAATTGTATCAAGCTATTTCACATCTAAGCTATTGAGAGATAACATTTTCTGAGGATTACAATTCACCCTTAATAGAAACATATGGGGAAAGTCCCATCTCAAACCGTGTTGTATTAATACACTTTTCCTGTAGTAGCAACACAAAACAAAACAACAACGAAAACACTTTAAACATTAAAGTTAGTCTCTTTGACAATATACAACCAGTCCTTTACCTGCTGCGAGAGCTGTTTGCTGGCCAGCTGATACAGATTCACAATCTTCCCCGACAGTGACTTGGCAGCCGTGAACCCCTCTGAGAACAGCATGATCTCCGCAATCTGGGTGTAGTCTGGCACCATCATGGCGACAGAGCGGAACAGGTACTTCAGGTTATCTGGGAGCTCCACACGCCCTGCGTAACTGGAGAAATGTAAAATGGAAATTATAAAATTGGGATATTGGGAGAAAATTGAAACATTTTCCAAAGTTGAGCCAGTGCCTCTTGTTAAAGCAAATAAAATTCAAAGATTTCAATCATTACTGTGAACATGCACTGTCATATAAAGGGTAAAAGAGACTGAATGAGAATTTATAAACTTCTCACTCACTATCCTTTAAATATTGACCAAAGAACAATACCTAGACTATATATGAGACACATAATTACAAAAAAAAAAAAAAAATTAAAAAATTGCAAATTTAAAGAGAGCCTACAGGTACACATATACCTAGGATTCATGGTGATGAAGATTCCACATGTCATGTTCAGTTTTATGTCTCTGCCTTCAAATACAAACCTGCAAAAACAAATTACAATATGAGTGCAAACTTCAGTACACAAATATTGACATATGGGGGACTTTGAGGCAAAACTTATATATAAGAAGGGGAAAATCACAAAAATAAATAATTATGAATTAAAATAATAACATCAAAATTATAGCCTTTAAAACAATTTCTAAAGCAGAAATGGTTTAATATAATGACATCCAACTGTTTAAAAAACAAATATGGTTGTGACTCATTTAACCAAACCTACTTTGGGGCCCCGGTGTCTTTGGCAGCCTTGATGGTGAGCAGCTGCTGTGCCACCACTGACAGCACTTCTACATCTATCCTGTTAAACTCATCAAAACAGGACCAGCTGCCAGACTGGGAACTGCCAGAGAAGAACTTCCCCAGCATTTTGAAATCGAGGCCTTCTGAACAGTTGAACACTACACACTGCTTGCCCATGGCCTGATGATGAAGATATTGAAGTTTATTAAAAAAAATTCCTTTTTTATACAGTTGACTATGCATTGTTAGTAATAAGTTCATAAATTTAAATTAACCTCTTTTAAAAGAGATTTTTAGTGGATATAAGAGAAACTTGGGTTAAATTCATAACAGCCAACAAATTTATCAAAGTAAATAGCTCAAATATAGTTCTCGGCCTACCTTAGCCAAATCTTTAACAGTCTCTGTCTTCCCTGTTCCTGCTGGCCCAGCAGGGGAGCCTCCCAGGTGCAGATGGAGTGCGCCTGTCAGTGTGAGGTAGCACCTATCTGTCAGAGGGGTGATGACCAGCCTGGGGGAACAGCCCAGATACTCGTAGCCGTAGATGAAGGAAGCGTTAGACTGTAGGACATGACAGTTATTGGTCTGTTCGTCCCACTGATAACGCAGTTGTCTAAAAAGAAAAAAAATATTTGCTTGATTTTATGTAATATGTGCAAGAAAATAAGGTCCCACGTTGGTCACTATAACATCTGTCTTCACAAATTGTTTGTTCTATTATTTTTTAAAAACCTTCATAATTCTTTTACCAGTCTTTGCAATGCATTTTAAAACAAACAAACAAAAATATGCAAACGCACCCTTTTTAAGCTATGTTATAGTAAATACAATTCATCCTTATATGTAAAATTTACTTAATTATTTGCTCCACTTTTCTTCTTTCATCAACAACCTTAAAGAAAAGTCCACCAGAACACTAATAATACATTACTACCACTCACTTCATCCACTCAAAGTCATCTTTCTTGGTAACTTTATTATCAATCATGTCAGCCACGATGTCCCTGTTGTGGACAGTGATGATGAGCAGAGCCTCTATGCTGAGTCTCTTATGTGACGCCAGATTGGTGGACACAAGTCCCGCCAGGACGTTCAGCGTCTCCACCAGGTTGTCCTGTATAGACATCATGGCCTTCCTCGGCTCGTAGGTGGCAAAACAGTTCAGGACATCTTTGTTGAACATGATCTGTGCCTGGAGGAGATATGTGGTTAACACAAATTGTTTTTACATGCAGTTTCACTAGTAACATGTATGTATGAAGTATCAATATCCTGTTTTTATATTTGTTGCAAAGGCAGATTTGTAAGCTGAATGTATAAGTATACTATACTCTACTACAAAGCTAAAATATGAAACCATTTATATCTTAATAAATTTTTCTCTTAGAATATATATATGACATCAAGCTTATCACAATATGAATCTAAATTTAAACCATAATTATAGTACAAGAGTTCACAAAAATAGTGCCCGGCATTTAAATCTAAGATCAGGTTCCCGTACCACCGTGAGGACAACCTGTCCTGGATGTTTCAGCACCCAGTCTTGTAGCTTGATTCCCACCCAGTCTGACAGCCCCATCTTCAGGTGTCTGAAAGGCACATTATTTAACATATTTTATAAGCACATAAAAAAGATCCACATCAGAATTCACAATAATCAATTTATTGACTTTGATTTTTTGGCTTAGAAGTTTAACTTTTAATCAAAAATTTTACCATACTACCACCATGAATCTGAAATCTTATTCAGTTTAATGTCTTTAAACTTTATAACACTCTGGGGAAACAACATGCAACAGAAACAACCCACTTCTTATCATATCAAATTTTTTTTTCTAAAAGTGATATAAATGTTATCCTGAAAGAGTTACACATAAAAAATTGCAGCTGGATAAAAGATACTTGCTTTTTGACAGTATCAAACATGCCCATCTCCACTCCTCCCAGCCATGTTTCCACGGGACCACGCGCCCTCACATTCCTGGAAAATAACATCAGACATTCTTAGATTCATCATATACTGCTGCATCTAAGTTTTCAGGATTTTCACATTCTATTTCATAAATTTTAATAATTCCATTCATCCAATAGGTGGTGGGATGATATAAAATTAAATTTTGAATTTGAAAATCTATTTAAATAATCCATACTGTTAAATTTCAATTTTTCTGAATTTTCTCATTCTATTTCAAAACTTTTAAAAATTCAATTCATCTAATAGGAAGTGGGACAATATAAAATTAAATTTGAATTTGAAAATCCATTTCATTCCTGTAATAAATAAATGCAATCAAAATTACAGTGAAAAAAAAAAGAAAAAAAGTTACAATTACTTGGGCATCTGCACTATCTCTCCTTCTGCTGAAATCATACACTTCACTGTAGGTGGTTGCCGTGGCAACGTCTTGATCTCCAGAGCTTTTATGTTACCGAAACATTTTCCAAGGTGGGGCTGAAAAGGGGCATACTTAAATATAGTTCTTACTGGGCTAAAAAATTTATATATGATAAAAGTTAATAATCAATACACCGTCTACTGTTAAACAATATATTTTACATCCATCCATTTTCCCATTTATTTATCTATCAGTTCCTCACTTTACATTTCCTTCCATTTCTCTTTTCCTTTACTGATCTTGTTTTTCTATTTGCCCTCACTGACCTGTACAGCGTCTGGGTTCCTGGACTGTGCCAATATGTCCAACAGATCATCATTACTGAGGAAGTAGAATCTTGGAAACACGAGTCTTTTGGTCTCTAAATAATCCTGAATCAACAAGAAGAAAAATAGATACCAAAATCGCCAAAAACATTTTCAACTCTTATAATTTTGTGGTAAGTTGAGAAGAGATCAGGACAAAGCAATAATGTTAATCTATTTCAGTTTTTATATTATGTATAATAAAGAATTAAGAGGTTGTACCTGAAAAAATAGAAAAACACCTCATTATTGTTTCTTCTCCAGACTGCAAATTCTCATAACAAACAAAAATAATCTTCAAAGAACAGTGTATTTCTAAAAGTAAACAATTTAAGCACACAAATAATTCTAATCAATAACAGTACCTCCAAACACTTGTGTATCTTCTCCAGGTTGGCGTTGGCAGACTGTAGCGCCTCCAAGGTTCCTGTGGCAGTGGCAGCCTTCAGGGCATTAGGTCTGTCCTCCGTACGCCTCATGATGTCCTTCCATGTCTTATCAACCTGGCTGAATAACTTGGCCTCATTGGGTAATTGTCTGGAATAGAGGTACATATCATTAATTTCCTTATAACACACTGTGTGGCCATATGTGTGTGTGTGTGTGTTTCTTTGTTGTTGTTTTAACTGTTGTTTTTTTTTTGTTTGTTTTGTTTTTTTTTTTTTTTTGCATTAGGTGATCCTCCATCCACTTCAAATAGAACAAAATTTATTTGATTTATTTGAGTTAAATGATTTATGGTAAAATGTAAAAGCCAGTTTTGTGAAATGGTGACAATAACTGGACACGGTAAATGCAACTAAGGCACATGCATAATGCACTGTTTAACACATGCTCCATATGTCTGCCAAGAAGGAATTAGTGAAGTTGAACAATATAAAAGAAACAATAACAAATAATAAAAATTGCCAAGCTATTTGAACAAACTGCAGTAACTGCTATTGGTATCTAATGCCCAGTGTACAAATTATGTGAACAGTCACCTTGACATAGGAAAAATCAACATGCAATACGGAAGAAGACTAAGGTTTTACTTACCAAAACACTTATAAGAAAGGTAAAACAGGTTGATTAAATGAAGTCTATTTCAAGAACACAAATAAGCAAAGAGACAGGACAAGAGATGACATACAGGTAGGTGTAAGTACTTAAAGAAAATACCTGATCAGACCTACTTGAAGATATTAAGGAACATGAATACTTTTCAAAGTTACACATACAGCAATATAGCAGCCAGTGTATTTATACATATTTTATTTTTTACAATCTAAAAGCAGAGAATATCTTACCTCTGTATGTCAGGTGTAGAGAATATCTTACCTCTGTATGTCAGGTGTACAGAATATCTTACCTCTGTATGTCAGGTGAAGAGAATATCTTACCTCTGTATGTCAGGTGTAGAGAATATCTTACCTCTGTATGTCAGGTGTGGAGAAGATCTGCTCCAGATATAACCAGTTCCTCTGACATGTCATCCACTCATCCAAAGTTCTGGCAAACACTGTCAACTTTCTCTCCCACTCTTCCACTTGGGACTAAGAAGATTTACAAACACAACTTATGAGGTCCACCAGGAAAGAAATAGATAAATACAAGGGCTGAATGCTGTATTCCTTTTTTTTTAAACAGTTCAGTTCAGCAATGATAGCCAGAATTATTTAAAAAAATTCTCTTTAAGTCTTTTATAAATATTTTGCAAAACATTGCCCATATTTTTTATATCCATTGCAAGTCAAAACACCCTATTTTTTTCATGTGAAAGATGTAACACAGTTGGACCAGTTGAGGTAATTAAAATAGCCTTTTTCCCCAAACTTTTTTGAAATCTCGTCTGAACTCCTCGTCTGCTGCCTACCTTGATGGGTGTGACGTATCTGGACCCTCTGATGGTTCCTATGGTAACCTGACTTTCTTCCAGCTGTGCCAGGAGGTCATCTGCGCCAGCTATGATCCAGGTGTCGCGGCCCTGGTGTGCAACCAGTCTCAAGTCCGTGTGCTGCCACAGGTCTATGACCTAGAACACACAGATATTGTTTTTTTAATCATGGGTAGATTCAGGCCATCTTCTGGGTCTTCCAGAAGACGGTCAGATTTTCAAGTTTACTGAAACGGGTAACTAATTTTTTTCTGTCAGAAGATGGTAACTTATAGAAACTGGATCAACAAAGATAATTTGGAAGACTGTCAGAAAATATATCTGGATCTGCCCCTGTGTTCACCATGGCATATTACCTTGTTCAGCATGATCTCCAGGGTGTGTTCATTACTGGCCGTGGTCGAGATGTCCTGAATCTTGTCCTTGTGCTTGAATATCTACAAAACAAGAAGAGAAGCATTCTCATTCAACAAACAAAAGAAAAAAATAACATATAAATGAAATCAAATTAATCAAGTTTTGAAACATGCTACAAAGGTGAACAACAACTACACAAAAGTTACATGAAAAACATTCCACAAAATAGACATAAAGTATCAAAGCACAAATACAGAGATCTATTATTTTTTATCAAATAGTACAAAAATATCACTAGCATTAGATAAAACAACAAACACCACCATCACACGTACATTCATGTCCAGAAGGTTTCCCAGAGTGAAGTTCTTTTCTTTCATGATCGTCTTCCCAATGAGGCCCTCGATGACTGACCAGTGACGCGCGCGGAGAGCAGGGTTACGGAGACTCGTGATGACTGGCATACCTTGCTTAAAGTCTAACACACGCTCCTTAAGCTTAGGCAAGACCTCATTATGAGGAAGACCTGAAATATTAGAAAATTAAACTTAGATAAAGTGAGTGTATTCAATATATCAAATCATGGACCTTTTACCATAAAATCTTCATGTATCTAGATCAAATTTTAACAAAAGAGGACCCTTTCCCAGCAAAAAGGGAAGTTCTTTTGAATCCCCTGAACCCCATCTGGCTACAGGCCTGTTTTCTATTTTGATGAAAAACAAGGCAGCAAAGCTGTCAAATGTACAGACAAAAAACAGAAAATAAAGATGCAAAAAAGGTCATTTTGTCAATTTTGATGCAATAATAAATAATGCTTATAATAGCACTGTCAGTCAACACTGAATTTTAATCTTGTACAACGGGTAACATGGTCAATAACAGGAGCAGACCCAGAGATATTTTCTGACAGTATTCCAAAGAATCTATGTTGATCCATCCTCCATTTTGATGGTCTTCCAACAGAAAAAAATAGATACCAGTCAATATAAACTTAATAACCTGACTGTCTTCCGGAAGACCCAGAAGATGGTCTCAATCCACCCCTTCAATAAGATTACAGTTTCAGGACCATGAGAGTTCAAATTCACATTATGAAAGTCTCAATATTTGAAAAATGATGACAGTGCATAAAATAATATTACATAATGTTTAAAGACATAAAAAACAATACAACTGCTTATGTAGAAATACAGAAAATGTGCAGAGCCCCAGGCAGATGAGAGTTAAAAGTCACAAATGCAAGTGTTTGAGAAAAAATTATAAAGGAAAACAACAAAACTAGAAAAGCACTTTGAGAGTGCAGACCTCTGCCAAGGCAGCAATTGTTGATTATTATTGATAATTGATTGATTATTGATCCAGACCACCACCAAAAATTAATCATTGTCCACTTTGGCCCACTTCCGACAGTTCCTGAAAATTTCTGCAAAATTGGTCCATAACTTTTTGTGTTATGTGGATGACAGACAAACAGGGGTGAAAATATAACCCCCTTCGCAGAGCTTGAGGTAAATATAATTCCAATGAAGATGCTATTCAAACTTTTAATCTTCCAGTTTGATATATATATATATATATATATATATATATATATATATATATATATATATATATATATATATATATATATATAACTTATTTGCAATATTAAACAAAATTTACCTGCATAATTATCACTGCTTCCTTATTATTAATCTAGCAGAGAGCTTTACCTTTGGGAGTTTACAGGGAAATATCAACAAGTGTGCTTTACGTAATCTCATTTAATGGCCTATTAAAGCAAATGACTTTATAACTCTGAAATTAATCTAGTGATACCCAAGGGTAATTTACAGACTGACCCACTCAAAGGTCTTCAGGCCCATAAGTCACACCTTAAGAAAAGCACAAAACCATAATGCCCAAAATAGGAGACTACCAATCCTGAAGCAATAATACATTATGTTTAACTGCACAGTCAACATCAACTTATGCACAACAGGTAACACAGACGAAAGTAAAAGCATAATGCTCCAGGCCCATCAGAGTTCAAGTTTATACTTAGAAAGTGCCAGAATGAGAAAAATGAACATTTCACAAAAAATGCATAAATACAATAAACATGATAATCCAATAGAGCTGGTTTTCTCATGAGCTGAAGGCCAATCCTAAAAATCGTACTTGTAAGTTTAAAATTATAATAAGTAGCACAGTTTTCTTTTCATAATGTTTGCAGTAGCAGTGCAAAAAGATTGTTGTCAATTTTGATGTAACATTACATAATAAATTAGAGAATAATTATCACCAATTTTTGTTTATTGACTATAAATAGGATGGACATGTAGAAAATATGATTACCATTTGGCTTCATGTCCATGGGAGCTCCGAGTCCCACAATGAATATGCCAAAAAGATAATGAATATTACACTAAAATGTATAACTTCCAGAAAAAGAAGCCAATTAGACTGCTTTTCTAACTCAGGCTGCATTTAAGTCCTGTGTTTCTTTTTTGAAAGTTTGACAGTCATAAGTAACACGGTTTTCCCATAATGGTCATCAAGGCAGCAGCACCAAAAATTGTGTTTTCTTCTATTTTGATGCAACATTACATAATGCTTAACAGCATACTGACCATCGATTTTTAATAATAAAATATAAGTGTCATGGATTTTCACAAAATGTGACTAGCATGGGTCTTCAAGCCCGTGGAGGTTCTAAGTCACACCTTGGAAATGCCAATATGTGAAAAATTAAATTTTCACAAAAAACTGTTTAATTGCCAGAAAAATTTACCAAACAGACTGCATTGCCTACTGAAGCTGTATTTTAGTCCCATGTTTCTTTCCTGTAATTTTGAGAACAGTAAGTGACATGATTTTCCTTAAATGGTCATCATGGGAGCACTGCCCAAAATAGGGGTTTCTTCAAATTTTGATGCAATATTACATAATGTTTTACAGCATAATGACCATCAATTTTTAATTATAAAATATTAGTATCATGGTTATTCAGAAAATGTAACTAGCAAAAGTCTTCAGGCCCATGGAACTTCAAAGTCACATATTGAAAATGCCAAAATGTAAACAAGACAGCACTGTTCTGAAATGGGTTTATTTCCATTTTTAACACTTTTTTAACATAAAACAAAATAAACAGTTTACTGCCATTTTTATATGACCAATGAAGAAAATTGATGAGATGGGAAAAGTATCAATAGAACAGTGTTAAATGTCCAACTTCCTCTATTCTGAGATTCTGAACATAGTGGATGAATGCATCTGACAAACTGCAATGATATGAGTTTATTTCCATTTTTGACACTTTATTACACAATACATGATAACAAGTTAACCATCATTTTTACAAAATCATTTAACAATGTTGTAAAGATGCAGGAAATGTCAAACAAACACTTTTACGTATCTTATTAGTTCAATAATGAGACTGTTAAGAATTGAATGTGAGGAAATGTGAAAAAACAGCATAACTTCTAAAATAATGGACTGATTATGCTGATTTTCAAACTCAACCTGCGTTTTAGTAAGATTGGCCCCTCCTGTGAGTATAATGACAATTGGCCGATCTGTTTTTCTTATATTGTGTTATCAGTGTTGCATATATACTGAAAAAAGTGAAAAAACAGCATAAATTCCCTATATGTGACCCGATCGTGCTGATTTTCGAACTTGACCTGCGTATTATGAATATTTATCAGTTCTGTAAGTTTCAAGCCAAAAGGTAAAATGGTTTTCCACTTATCGTGTTATCGGTGCTGCATATATGCTGAAAAAATAGAAAAAATAGCCTAAATTCACTAAAAATGACCCAATCACGCTGATTTTCGAACTTGACCTGCGTATTAAGTATATTCATCAGTTCTGAAAGTTTCAAGTCAAAAGGTAAAATGGTATTCCACTTATCGTGTTATCGGTGCTGCATATATGCTGAAAAAAGTGAAAAAACAGCATAAATTCCCTATAAGTGACCCGATCATGCTGATTTTCGAACTTGACCTGCGTATTATGAATATTCATCAGTTCTGCAAGTTTCAAGTCAAAAGGTAAAATGGTTTTCCACTTATCGTGTTATCGGTGCTGCATATATGCTGAAAAAAGTGAAAAAACAGCATAAATTCCCTAAAAGTGACCCGATCATGCTGATTTTCGAACTTGACCTGCGTATTATGAATATTCATCAGTTCTGCAAGTTTCAAGTCAAAAGGTAAAATGATTTTCCACTTATCGTGTTATCGGTAAAAGTGCACGGCGACGGCGACGACGGCGACGACGGCGACGACAGACGCAGATGATGGCTATATGTACAGACACATCTGTGTCTGTACATAATAAAAAAGACAAACTACATCATTTCTGTACCTTTCTCTAGCATAAACACCGTCTGTGTAAACCTATTGGTGTGTTTCTGCAGGCTCTCCACATTCAGTTTATCAAAGGGAGTGGATGTCCACTCCTCCATTAGTCTGGTCAGCTCCTCACTGGACTCCCAGAGTAGACGTCGCAGAGTTAAGTCACGCTCAATCTCGGACAGTTCATGCTGCACTGCCTGAGCCTTGGCAGCATCATCTCTTCTGTCCATTAGAAGATACTCCCTAAAATAGCAAACAAATTATATTCATCTAGTATTATGAACAAGGCAAGCTTAATGTACATTAAAGAAATATGGAACTTATTGTTTAGTTGTCCTTTATGTGTTAACAAAAAATATATAGCATTTGATGGTACAGAAAGAATCTCTTTGTGTTCTGAAGCAATGGACAAGATATTGTGATATTCATCTTTATTCTTATCACACCAGCCCTTCTTGTAGCAGAGATAATTAAACAGGCCAATTCTTACAATACAACTGAATATCTCTGAAATAAGGCACAAATTCTGAGATTTTCATTCTTTAACAAATAAAACGTTGCAATAAAAATCATCTTTACAGAATATAACTAAACTAGCCATACATAGCTTAACTAATAAATACTTTTTTTTTCAAAAAAAAACACACTTACTCAGAAAACTTCTTGGACTGTGACAGAGAACTCCCAAATCTATCCTGGTAGCTGCCGTAGCTGCGTGCCTTGGACGCCAGCGTCTGCACCTGGTCCTGGAGGTACTTAATGTTCTCCAGGGCTGCCAGGGGGATGGTGTCTGCGTGGAGGAGCGCTGGATCACGCACCTTGTTCTTGATCTCCATGATGGTGAAGCGTATGTCATTAACCAGGCTGTCCAAGTCTGTGCTGAACTTGCGGATGTTTTCTTCCTTCTTGGCTTCACAGAATAGGACAGTGGACTGGAGAATGAAATGGAAGTTTTGGAAATACTGGATTAATGAAAAACTGAAGGAAGACATCAACCATCTATACATCTATGTTTAGTCTTCAGTAGTACTTAATAAAAATATCATCACTGTGATCATTCTATGGTTAAACTGTGGCTTTTAAAGGCATCATTTAAACTGATATACAACTATTTAGTCATATTTGCTTTAGATTTAATACATCATTTTTTCACTATGACACATATAATAAAATCATTATATTACTTTGTATCTACTGATTTCACTTCTATGGTAAATCTCAGGGGCGGATTGAGGCCGTCTTCTGGGTCTCCCAGATGATGGTCAGATTTTCAAGTTTACATTGATGAGTATCTAATTTTTATTCTGTCAGAAGACGGTCAAAAATGGAGAATGGATCAACAACGATCATTCAGAAGACTGTCAGAAAATATCTCTGGATCCGCCCCTGAAACTAAATGGAGAAGTAGAAGTAGTGCCCATCCCATGCTGTACTCACCTTCAGATGCTGAAAGCTTGGAGCCAGGGTCTGATACAACGCAAACTCCTCAGCTGGGATAGCCACGTCAAAGTCCTTGGCTATAGAGAACATCTTGGTGACAATGGCAAACTCTTTGTCCAGGACAGGTAACTCTGAGGACATGCGACCCAGGAATGACAGGTGCTCCACAAACTCCTCCACTGAGGATGGGAAGTGGTCCAGTTTCTTCAGGGCTCCCTGGTGTTAAAGAGGGGAATGTGAAATTTTGATTGTAGCTTATGGTAAAATATTGAAAATTTCGTCACTTATTAATTAAACAATATTTTAAAATGTGTGAATCCGATATGACCATATTAGGTGACAAAATTATTAACAGGCCCAATACCAAGTTTGACAAAATTTTCAAAGTAAAAAAAAATTACATCTGAAAACTAATATGACTTACCTTGATAATATTAATAAGGTCCTCATTCCTCTTGTTGGCCACCACAGGTAGTTTCTTGTGGATTATATTCAGGACATTGGTGGGATAGGGCATGCAAGCCTCGCTAAACTTCTCTGCCATCAGCAGGATCATGCCCAGTCTCTTACTGAGGACCATGTTCTTCATCTCACGCACCTGGTTTGAAATAAGAAATAATATCATCACAGTCTGCAGTTGTCCACCACCAAACTAACCTGCTCATTAAATAATCATGTTATTGAACATTACTGATTGATATTTATGAAGTAAATTTATTTATCTACATTCAAAACTGACACCAAGTATGTCAATTAACATGATGTCTTTGTTCTTTTTTTTTTAATGAAGAAACAAGTTCTAGTCAATGTGCAGGGGAACAGATTGGTCCTAAGAAAAATGTTGAAACTGTTACAGAGGGAGCAAAGTGTTAACTCATTAGAGCCTTTTCAGTTTGGTCAGCTCACCTGGTCAGTATGTAGCAAATTGTTAATTGATTTAAGCCTTGTTATCACTCATTATTATGGTCAGCTCACCTGGTCAGTATGTATGGAGAGGACATGTTGGAATTCATCTGTTGACCACTGTTTCTTGGCCATGGAGCCCTCTACGTCCATCCTCCTGGCCTGTTCTACCATCAGGCAGTACTTGTCATAGTTCTGTGGACAGGAAAGGGAAATATATATGTCAAGTATATACATGGTGTGTCATTAACACACTGAACCCAGGACAAATATCAGTGAAAATACTGAAGATGAGCCTTTTTCAAGTACAGCCATCTACTGACCCCTTGGGCCAACAGATCTTTAGACCATGCTGACTCAAAGGGCTAAAAGTTTTTTACACAATCTGTAAGTATAAAATATAATCCAGACTCTTCATAACTCTCATCTGCCCTGCTGCCTGACAGCACTGCCATAATTTATAAAAGCAAGAGAGCAGCGACATGGTTTCATGGATAATGTTTTTGTTATTCTTAAGGATGCTTAAATTGACCATTCATTTAAATATTTCAGGTAATATTCGCATGTGTATAAAGTTAAGGCAAAAATCTACTCCACAGAAATATTGATTAATGAACCCTTTGATGTATTAATTATTATTGATGCAAAACAATATCAATTCAAAAAATAACACAGAAATATTGAGAAATATTTAAACAACATTTCTATCAATAATTACCTCAGAGAAATCTGCCACCTGCTCCGCCGCCTGTGTCACATAATTCATGAGTTCATCTATCAGGCCCATATACTCTGGGTCCTCACCAAATATGAAGGCAGTGTCTGGCCATGGTTTCTGTTTCTCTCTGTCCTCCTCCTCCCTCTCCTCGTCATAGTTCAGTTTAAGATCATGTTTGGGAGGAGAGTAGAACACGGCCAGTCTGGGTTCCCGCAGCATGGAGCCAACTTGAGCTGGTAACAGGATTTAGTCAGTAAATATTTGATATACATAAACATTTATAACCTCAATGCACACACACACATAAACAAACACACACACATTTTGCTAATTTTGGTCTATACACACGCATACACACACACATACACACACACACTGGTTCACAATTGTTTGATAGAACCCTGAACCTTGATATTAAATGTTTTGCTAGTTTTGGCCTTCACATGCTTATTTTTGCCAAAACAGAGTACATAACACTAGTTAAACCTATCAAATGAAAAAAAAAAAAAAAACAATTAGGTAATATAAATTGAAATAAAATCAAATTATGTAGTAAATATCAAGATACTCTAACATTAAAATAGTATCAAAAATGTGTGTACTGACCCACTGTGTATTCAAACCCAGTAATAATCCCCCTCATGGCTCTCTTGATCTCATACTCATTAGGAGAAAGAGTGCAGTGAGCTCTGTTCTTAGGGATTTCTTTGGCCTGGTTGTCTACCAATGCCGCCTCTGCACCAGCACTGAAAGTAATAATACTTACGTGATTCTTCATATTATACAATATATTTCATTTTTTCTTATATTTCTATATTTTCTCATTGGCATGGTTGTCTACCAATGCTGCCTTTACTCCAGCACTTGAGGTAGCTAGTATTGTTAAAGTTAAATGAATCTTATTTATACAATATATTATAATACATTATAGTAAATTCTTTAGAATCTACCGCTCACCCTAATCCATCCTCCTCGTCTAAGGGGTAGGCAAACTTGAACCTGTTAAACTCTGAGTCCTCCTCTGCCTCTTCTTCTTCCTCATCACTATAGCCAGACTCACTCCCTGAAATATCATTCAATATGTACTTCATGAAAAAGTGTTTTCTTCAAGTGTGTGTGTATGTGTGTGTGTGTGTGCATGTGTGTATCTTTATGATAAACAATGTTATGTTACCTTCATCAATGAATTCTGAATTAGAGATGTAAAATCATTGTTATAGAATAAATATCTACTAAGTAAATATCTACTATGCTAAAAGATTCTGATTCCTTGAACTGAGTCCCAAAATACAAAAGTTGGAATTTTCACAAAGAGAGAACAATAGATTCCTAACAAGTACATTCAGCAAGAAAAAAAATATCTTAGCTGATGCTGACCCTCTTCAAGAACTACCCCCTTATGTCTTACCTGAGAAATCAGGTTCATCAGGGAAGGTAACAATCTTCTTCCCAGTTTCTGAGGTGAAAGGTCTGTTATCTCTGCCACTCCGCTTGCCTTCCCTGGACTTAGGTTGGGACTTGGGCAGGTTATCTGGCACATTAAGTACCAGCTGGACCGATATCACTGGGTCTGGAACTTCCTCGTCTACTTCCTGGTTCTTCTTTATCTCCTCCATTACCTTGGATATGAATTATTTATAATAAATTGATGGTAAATGCACTAGGCTATGTAAACATACTGTAAAATCTGTACACACTACAATCTTGACGGCAAATACAAATGAAGGCACCTTTTTTCATTGTAACTAATTGATTCTTTGTGTGTTGCCATCATTCATATTTTTAGCAATAAAGTAATAGTAATTTTCCAATGCTATCAATAGTTTTCTGAAACACTGCACCTGGTAATAAGTATAAACCTTGGATTCAAAACACATATAAGTAAAGAAATTGCACATATTTTCCCCTCTGCAACAACTTACATCATCAGCATTCAGTGTTTTGGTTTCTTCTGGCTGCTTGTCAAAGTCAAACTTGGGAATATCATAGGTTGTCTCCATTATCCCCTGGCGCTCCTTCCCTCTGTGTTTCATACTGGCAGGGGTGCCAGTTCTTTGGGAATCTGGAGTGTCCTGTCTCAGGTTGAACCCTCTCCTTTAAACGGAAGCAGAATCTGTTAAACTTGGGGATGTCAGACAGGGTAGAACAAATTTTGGAGGAAGTTTGAAAATATGACAAGTGTTTAGTGAGAGAAAGAAAGAATAAATAAATAAATAAATAAATAAATAAATAAATAAATAAATAAATAAATAAATAAATAAATAATGTTACTATGTCAATCTGTGTCTCTGTAAGCCATAGTAAGTGTGTAATGTGTGAACATTAATGAATTACTCCATTCTAATTTGTTGGGATCAGAACAACTTTAAAAGAAGACCACCATTTTTCGAGCTTTCACCTTACCTGAAACCTCCCCCAGTTTTCCTTGGAGGCAGGGGAGAGCCTTCTGTGGAGGAATTGTCTTCATCTTCATCATCATCATCTTCTTCATCCTCTTCCTGTAATTAGGTGAATAGATCCATATAGAACAATGGTTGCTTTTCCTCTACTGAATGTATACTTAAAATAACATATAGAAATGAGGTTTCTTTAACATAATATAATAATATAATACAGATATCCAAATATTTTTCCTCTATGAATATCTGTTTGAAATAACAAATAGTAATTGGGTGGTTTTAATAAAAATACTAAAGACACTTGTTTTTCATAAGTTTTATGTCTGCAGACATACCTCCACTCCCACATTAAAAGAAGCTATCAGGAAGTTGAGGAGTTCTTTCACGGCAGTTTTGACAAGTCTTCTTAGCAACTCCAGTAACAGATAGTCAACACTTTTCAGGAACTCTGACAGCCGAGCAAGAATCTTTCTCCACTCTGCAATCTGTGCATAACTTGGACGGTCTTCTGAAATAATAGCATACAAATGTGATGTCAAGCTTTGAGTCCACAAAACCCACGAAAATTATGAAGCTGTGTTTTGTAAGTCTAGCACACACAATGTATTTTCTAATACTTGGGTGCCACGGATATCATAACAAGATATCCTTCCCAAAAAAGCAACTTGTAATTTACTTGAGGTACATATATTCTGAAACAATATGTAATCACTGCAGGCTATTTTGAACGTTATACAAACTGCAGATATAAACAGAGGAAGATGGCCACTAACAGCCATTGTAAGAGTGTAAATTTGACAACTACAGTATATCTGTAGATGTATGTGCATTTGATTTCTTTACTGTATGATCAAAAGATAGTCCAATAAACTAGTCAACTTACTTGAAATAACTGGCTGTTTCTTGTCATAGACAGGTATCTCTCCATATTTGGTTTTTATTTTGTATTTGACTTCTTTTTGTTGTTCCTGCTCTTTCTTCACTTTAACTTTTTTGTCCTTTTCTGGTCTTATTCCATGAGTCACCCCCTCCATCTCTGCCACAGTCTGAAAGAAATTATGTATGTAACATTTAGTACATCACAGATAATACTCAGACTCTAAATTATTGTTTATATATACAAATTAATGTGTTAAGTCAAGGCATGGAAACTGACAAAAGCAAAAGTAGTATGAACATCATAAGCCTAGTAGGTAACAGTGCTTAATGTTCATGGTATCAATGTGTACTTTACGATGAAATCTTATACAATTTTCACAATATTTTTCATACTTACAGCACAAGACTTCCAAACGACATCAATCACTTTCTTCCTAAGAGCAAACAACTGTTTTAGTGCCAGTTCTCCCTGCAGCCTCTGAGTGGCCACAAACTCCTTCAAGGTCAAGGTCACGGCCTTGTTGACCTTGACCAGGCAAATGGCTGCCTCACCAGAGCCAAACCCTGTCAAGCTGCCGGACGCCGCCTCACAGAGAGATTGTACATGGAGGACACAGCCTTGCAAGACTTCATTGGCACAAAATAATTGCTTTGTTAAGATTTCCCTGGAAAATTTCAAAACAGTAAACGTCTTGTGCATCAATATAAACTGCTATCCCAGAAAATGAAAATTCCAATTATATACTAAATCGTCTGTATACATAATTATTGAAAACACTACTAATGAGCATTTTCCTATGAAAATTTGAGCAAAAAATATATATCAAGACAAAATCATTAACAAACAGTTCTATTATTTCTATTTCCTCTTTCTGTCTGGGCATAAACATACTAGTACTTACAGGCTGTTTGTAGTCTTGTGATTTCTGACATTGTTTTTCCACAAGGTGTAAGCCTTCCATATCCTGTACATTAAAAATATGCTTTGCTATGAAAAATATTTTCATCAGAACATACTTTATGAATTGCCAATTGATTTGTTTTTATATGAGGAAAAGTAAGATTATGTTTGAATAAACCATATCAACAAAGGATAACTATCAAAATAAATCAGTAAGCTCCCTGATATTCTTTCTCACATTTTGTCATATGAATAAATTACAGGGCTATATTCTTATCAATTCATTTATGATCAATCTTCAAACCTGAAGTTGTTGAGGACAGGGAGGTCATAGATCATGTCAAACAGCCTCTTCTCCCACAACCATAACATCACAGGGGTGACAAATGTCTCCTCTCCATTGGGGGTCTGGATGCACTACACAAACAGAAACAGTAAACATTTCATAACCTCGATTATTGACAGGACTTGAAGATATGTAAGGACTTGAGAGATTGCAATATATTTTGGAAACATAAGGATGCTCAATGAACTTTAAGACAAAACATATGAATTTAATGAAAGATAATTTCAATCAAGTTTTACTTCTTTCTATTAAAGTTTTAAAAAGTTAGTAAGAAATTTGAGCCAAGCTGCTTAAAATGTAATGCAATATATAACAGAAAACCCTGAGTATCTAAGCCAAATGCCTCAATTCTTTTTGTATTGGTCAAAATGTAAAATCAAAATAGCACTGGAAGCTCAGAACCAAAATCATAATTGCATTCTACACTTACCATGGACACACTAGAAACACTGACAGTCCAGAACATTCTACACTTACCATGGACACACTAGAAACACTGACAGTCCAGAACATTCTACACTTACCATGGACACACTAGAAGCACTGACAGTCCAGAACATTCTACACTTACCATGGACACACTAGAAGCACTGACAGTCCAGGACATTCTACACTTACCATGGACACACTAGAAGCACTGACAGTCCAGAACATTCTACACTTACCGTGGACACACTAGAAGCACTGACAGTCCAGAACATTCTACACTTACCATGGACACACTAGAAGCACTGACAGTCCAGAACATTCTACACTTACCATGGACACACTAGAAGCACTGACAGTCCAGAACATTCTACACTTACCATGGACACACTAGAAGCACTGACAGTCCAGGACATTCTACACTTACCATGGACACACTAGAAACACTGACGGTCCAGGACATTCTACACTTACCATGGACACACTAGAAGCACTGACGGTCCAGAACATTCTACACTTACCATGGACACACTAGAAGCACTGACAGTCCAGAACATTCTACACTTACCATGGACACACTAGAAGCACTGACAGTCCAGAACATTCTACACTTACCATGGACACACTAGAAACACTGACAGTCCAGAACATTCTACACTTACCATGGACACACTAGAAGCACTGACAGTCCAGAACATTCTACACTTACCATGGACACACTAGAAACACTGACAGTCCAGAACATTCTACACTTACCATGGACACACTAGAAACACTGACAGTCCAGAACATTCTACACTTACCATGGACACACTAGAAGCACTGACAGTCCAGAACATTCTACACTTACCATGGACACACTAGAAGCACTGACAGTCCAGAACATTCTACACTTACCATGGACACGCTAGAAGCACTGACGGTCCAGAACATTCTACACTTACCATGGACACACTAGAAGCACTGACAGTCCAGAACATTCTACACTTACCATGGACACACTAGAAGCACTGACAGTCCAGAACATTCTACACTTACCATGGACACACTAGAAGCACTGACGGTCCAGAACATTCTACACTTACCATGGACACACTAGAAGCACTGACAGTCCAGAACATTCTACACTTACCATGGACACACTAGAAGCACTGACAGTCCAGAACATTCTACACTTACCATGGACACACTAGAAGCACTGACAATCCAGAACATTCTACACTTACCATGGACACACTAGAAGCACTGACAGTCCAGGACATTCTACACTTACCATGGACACACTAGAAGCACTGACAGTCCAGAACATTCTACACTTACCATGGACACACTAGAAGCACTGACAGTCCAGGACATTCTACACTTACCATGGACACACTAGAAACACTGACGGTCCAGGACATTCTACACTTACCATGGACACACTAGAAGCACTGACGGTCCAGAACATTCTACACTTACCATGGACACACTAGAAGCACTGACAGTCCAGAACATTCTACACTTACCATGGACACACTAGAAGCACTGACAGTCCAGGACATTCTACACTTACCATGGACACACTAGAAACACTGACAGTCCAGAACATTCTACACTTACCATGGACACACTAGAAGCACTGACAGTCCAGAACATTCTACACTTACCATGGACACACTAGAAACACTGACAGTCCAGAACATTCTACACTTACCATGGACACACTAGAAACACTGACAGTCCAGAACATTCTACACTTACCATGGACACACTAGAAGCACTGACAGTCCAGAACATTCTACACTTACCATGGACACACTAGAAACACTGACAGTCCAGAACATTCTACACTTACCATGGACACACTAGAAGCACTGACAGTCCAGAACATTCTACACTTACCATGGACACACTAGAAGCACTGACAGTCCAGAACATTCTACACTTACCGTGGACACACTAGAAGCACTGACAGTCCAGAACATTCTACACTTACCATGGACACACTAGAAGCACTGACAGTCCAGAACATTCTACACTTACCATGGACACACTAGAAGCACTGACAGTCCAGAACATTCTACACTTACCATGGACACACTAGAAGCACTGACAGTCCAGAACATTCTACACTTACCATGGACACGCTAGAAGCACTGACGGTCCAGAACATTCTACACTTACCATGGACACACTAGAAGCACTGACAGTCCAGAACATTCTACACTTACCATGGACACACTAGAAGCACTGACAGTCCAGAACATTCTACACTTACCATGGACACACTAGAAGCACTGACGGTCCAGAACATTCTACACTTACCATGGACACACTAGAAGCACTGACAGTCCAGAACATTCTACACTTACCATGGACACACTAGAAGCACTGACGGTCCAGAACATTCTACACTTACCATGGACACACTAGAAACACTGACAATCCAGAACATTCTACACTTACCATGGACACACTAGAAGCACTGACAGTCCAGAACACTGGGGAAGCTCTAGCAGCATTCACAGACACAATATCTAAATGATAAGGGTTGTATCTGGCTCTAGATTTGTTCCTGTTCTTAGGCAGGCAGTACACAAAGCTCCCTGGGTCTTCTTTACGAAACAGGGAATCCTAGAAAGATTAAAAGTTGTATCTATAAAAACATTGGACTTCTTAAAAAGTTCTAAGCCATTGTGCACAAAAAATGTAGAATAAACATTGAAACATTTGAATAAAGTATAATAACATTAATGCTTTTCTCATGCATTTGGATATTAAGCAGTGAAAAATTTTTTTTAAATCAATTTAAATATTTTTTGCATAAACTGGCACTTAATAATTTCAAATTTATGTAAATTCTTTATAACTGTTATCTAATATCAATAGCTAGTATTCTTTTTCCATACCTCATGCTTCTGATCTGGGTTCTCCATCAGTTTATCCATAGCCTTCCTGCAGCCTGGACCATGTCGTGGAAGCTCAGTTTTCCAACCAAGTTCTCTGCGTAGCTTCATTAACCACTCTTCCACATTAGTTTCTTCTGGTTCTACAATGAAAAGAGTTTCTTCTGTGTTTAAAATCAAAAATATCGGGTTTATGGTAAAAGGATCAGAAACTGAAACATCTATGATGCCTGTATTAACTAAAAATATGCACATTTATTATGAGGCTCTTCGAAATGATTTGGGGTAAAAAAAATATGCCAGATAGCTGAATTCAAGCTAAATAGCAATGCTAAAGATAATTTAATTTCATTTAAATGAAAAAAAAAGAAAAAAAAACATTGACAGGAGAGATGTATCTGACTAAACCAGATATCCAATCCATAAGAGACAGACAGACAGAAAGGGCACTAACCTGTATCATCATATTTGTTTTTCTTCAGGTACGTCAGAACTATTTCACGGTTCTGTTTACTAGCTCCTTTTTCAGAGAGATCTGGCGTCCGCAAATCTGCTGTCCTTCTTGATTTTGCAGAAGTAGTTGCCACTGTGGCAGTTTCCACGTCAGGCTTTTCTTCTGTGACATGTGGCTCTGCAGTCTCTCCCTCCACTTTGATGAATGTCACAGTTTTCTTTTCTTGTGTCTCTTTTTCATCTTTGACTAATGATAAAAATGTTGAATTAATTTTTTAAACCTCATTTTAACATTAAACTGAGAAGTTATATCATACAGTATATAATTAGTCCTTTTTTTTAAATATATTCTATTCTGTTGGCTAAGTATCATAGGACAATTTAAGTCCTGTAATTTATTCTTACCCTACCCCAGGCAGTTGAATTATTACAAAATATTTGGATAATGAGAATGGTTAAATAAAGATAAGGTCACTACCCTGAATACTAGTCTACGTTCAAGAAACTTAACATTATCTCCCTCCATTTGTTTAATCATTAGCCTAGTAATCTGAAGCTCAATAACTGAACTGGGTGAGAGGTTTTGCACTGATAACTGACTGAGTTTTTGTCATTAACCTAGAGGACTTACTGAAGCTGCTAGGGGGTTATCAATTATTGTTTAGCAGCTTCAGTAGGCGTTCCAGACATCTAAGCCGCTTATGCTGAAAGCAAATTAGTGAGAAACCCCTTGGAGATCCTGTTAGATTGATCTAGGTATAGGAACCCAGTCTTACACCACTGACCCAATTTTATGCAGCGGTTCCATTTTAAGCTGACTGACCTGATTCCACCTCCTCCTCAAGATTGATCTCAGAGGTCGCATCAGACATGGCATCTTCTGGTTGCTCAACTTGAATAGGAGGAAGAACTTCTTTGCTTGGTCTTCTGCGCAACCTGTTTTAGATAAAAATAAAGACCAAAGTTTGTTACCAATACATATTTTCTGTATTAACATAATTTCTGTATTAGACCAACAGATACCTTTTTAACTAAATGAAAACTTAAGTACCAATAGTAGCATGAATTTTTAAAACTTCCCATTGTTTTATTTTGTTTATCCAAAATGTTTTAAACATTTACCAAAAGGTTCATAGCTGACACAAGTATCTTATTTCCACTTATTCACTATCAATGATTAAATGGTTGGGCTAGAAATTTCATACGTTAAGATTAAGTACAGGCAACACATTCACCTAATGCAATTAGTCCAGAGAAAGAAAACTGAAACTTCATGATTATGTTCTATAGCATATCATCTAAAACAACTTACATTGTGCTAACATCAAGTTTTGGAGTTCCATCATTCGATTTCTGTTCTTGTCTGTTTCTCATTTGAATTTTCCTTCTTTCTTGGTCTTTTTTATAAAAGGTTGTCCGGAAGGGTCCAGCTCCTTGAACTTTGCTGGACGGAGGGTGAGGCACGAGAGGCTGGAGCAAATAAATTGTTTTGAAAACAAATCAACATTAAATAAAAGTTTTTATCAGCAGATACGTTGTAATTAGTGACCATCAACTCTTCAAAACAAGAGACATTCTAAGTCAATGAGAAAATTGTTTATCACTCGCATGGAACCATACATGAATCTTCTTGTCCAAGACATAGTGTGTTATCTCATAGGTAGAAATCTTACCTGAGAACTATCTCCATTAGGCACTGCAATTCCTTTATTGCTGATATTCTTATATATCTGTACAACCTTAGAGCTAGCTGGGGTGTTGTAGAGTCTAGACATCAAGGCATTTCCCCGGCCAGCTGCTGGCATGGGAGGCTTAGCCAAACCAGTTGTAGCCACTCCATTTTGATTTGGTGAGGTATCAGGTGGTGTCCCCTGGTCCAGTGAGGTCTGATCAGGCATGTTCCCAAAGCTGGAGACAAAGCTAGTCTCCCTGATGTTGGGTGTGGGGACAGGGTTCAGATAAGTGTCTGTAGGTTCCCTCTGCAGGCCTGGGGCCATAGAGTAACTGGACTGGAAAGAGGACCCTGTGTCTGGCTTTCTCTCCATGGTCTGGAGATGTAAAATAATGTATGACAAAAAGAGTGCTAGCAAAATACAAACCACAGAGTTTTTCATGCAGCTATAATAGTCCAATTAAATAAAGTGCTGATTTATTTATTTATTTTATTTATAAATTTTTTATTTTTTTATTTATTTTATTTATTTATTTATTTATTTATTTTGCAAGTGTGCCTTAGATTATACTCACTGCTGGTTAGCTAGAAGTGTAAAAAGCAGCATATATCAAAGGCTGTAAAGGTGTACATCAATTAGGCATATGCTACTTTCACAAATACTAGTTCTTATAGTGCTAGCATATCATAAGATACATGTACATGTAAGTGGCAGTGCAACTGACATTCAAACTGGGCGCCCACGGGCACCTGCTGTAACTGCTGCAGGGAGTTCTACTATATTTAAAAGTATATATAACATATTAAAATATAAATATGCACTTTACCTTTCGGTGCTCGCAACAGAGGTGCTATTAAAAGTCAAATACTATGCACACTTCATAACTATCCGTAGGAATTCACTTTTGTTGTCGTCGTCCATGTTGTTTCTTTCTTGACAACTTTCCCACAATGCCTCAATCAGGAAATGGAAAAATAGGTCATCTGGTGACCCAATTTTACCTCGATCGCATCAATCAACGAGTCTTGGATTCCCTTTCTTCTTCCAATTGCAGGTATGTATATCAATTCGTGGTAAATTTGATTTAATATCATTATGTTAGTTTTCAGCGACTACTTGATGCATTACTGTAAAGACTCCAAAGGCGGCAGCGAAAGGGTGTGAACGTTGTTGTAAGGACCTAGAGACAGTGAAGTGTATGTAAATATCAGCATCAGCTGACATCCTGCTGCTCGACAACCCGCTGGCCTTGGCTTTGTGCGGGCTGTCCGCCACAAGTTTAAAATTACCTTAAATGTTAGGTTTTTGTGGCATTGATGCAAATGTAAAAAAGAAACACTACATGCAATTTTTAGCGTTTAAACCGTTTTTTTTTTTTTTTTTTTTTTTTTTTTTTTTTTTTTTTTTTTTTTGTAAACAACTTAAAACTTTTAATGAATAAAAAGGTTCAGCACGGGTAATGTCTTGCTAACTAGGTACTGTGCGTATTATAGGTATATATTATTTGCCCTACCTTCATTGCTGTTGTTTTTCACATTATTAAGACCTCTAGCTAGAATAGCACAATTGTGGTTTACTCCATATACTAGTATGTAATTCTGTAATCGTCAAATGTAATACATTAATCTAATTCCACAATACATGTGATATTATAAAAGTAGTTTATACCATTTCATCACAGTCAACTAGGGAATTATATTTTATCTCTATTAGGCATGGTGTTAATACTCTTATCATTTGTATTGATTTGTGATTGAAGAGTAATATGCAGTATCAAAATAGCATTAATCATATATTGTCAATCACTGAACACTCATTGTCAACCACTGCATCTAATCAGTACCTTTGTATTTTATATAAATAAATCACATCCATATTGTGCAATAACAGAATATTTTATGTAAAAGTATTGTCCAAAACTGTGCTGTCAAGTCACACTAAAATGAGTCATGTGCAGATGTTAAGATAGTAGAATTTTGTGGTAGAAACCATATACTTATATACCATGTACATGTACTTAAATGATATTATAATAGCTGTCATATACTGAGAATATGTATGAGTGGTTGACAGATTTCTGGCATATCTGAGGTCTTTTCCAGAACTGTTATTGCATATGTCAGTGCATGAATTCCTTCATATTGTCTTGTTCACTCTCTAGTCCTAGCCTGTCAGTGTATGCATAAGTTAATTATTCATTATTACTTATTAATTGACCTCAAACAGTGTCACGCTATCTGTAGTAATCATAAACTCAGTGCACAAGTCCCTGAATATTCTTAAAAATGGACAGCTAAACTTATCAGCTTCTGAGTGTCAGTCAAGTTGTACATCCAGGTCATATATTTATCTTTCCCTTATGTCCTTAGCTAACCAAGGACTTCTGTTGAATAGAAGTGGTTGAGATAACATGTCAGTTTATTTCTTGTTTCTAAGTGCCCTCTCCCCTTACCCAGCATTAGCTCTGATAGCTGGTGCTGTCCTCGTGTGTTATTTTTAGAACTCTTCCTGTCAAACCATTTTATCATGATTCACACATCTCGTGATCATCATATTTATTCACAATGCAACCACATGTCTCTCCTCACATTGAGTTTCCACCCTCCATAACAGTATTGTGGTAATTGCACTTTTCAGTAAGTACTAGCACCATTTTGATTTAAGAATTTACTAGTATTAATTTCACAAAAATTGAATTTTGATTTTTATATGAAAATTTATGAAATTGTTGCAAAATTCTCTTGGCCCCTTAGATAATTATATGATGCATGAAAGTGTTGTGCATCTCCTTCTCATTTCTAATAATATCAAAATTGACATTAGCTTTTCCATTTGGGTGGTTTTTGGTATTATATCCAGATACCAGTAGCAAATTTATCTGCATATCTAAAAAGAACCAGTATAATATTTTGTCAACATTTCACGTAAAAAAATGGATTTTTGACTTTTTGTTCTAGTTTGAGAGAGAAAAGAGCTATACAACTAAAATGGCTAACTGTGGGTGTTTATGGAGCATATTATGGTTTTTTATCCTTATCATCATCGGTTGGCCGATCGGAGCATTTTGTGCTGGCTGGTATCTTCTGTTCAGTCCTTTCTCCGCCTGCTGCAGTGCATTGGATGGTTTAATAAACCTTCTGGAGAAAGGCCTCAAACTGCCATTAACTTGTGCACAGAATATGGTGCACCAGAAATCACTGTGTTAGGAAGATCAAGGACGTGACTGATTAACTTGTTGACGACAGAAAAAGGTGAAGGACTAACTCGTCAGGGAATCCCTAATGTCATGCTATTACGGTGTGACTGGTTCAGTGATGAATGATGTTTGTATAATATTGTAGTAACTTGCAAAGCTAGGCCCAACTTAAAGGACCATTCCCAGACCCTATTGTATTAACTGTGGATCGATCTTTTCCCCGAGGGGATTCTCACTAAATTGCAATCAACTAAAGTGACTTAGATGTCGCCATGCCTACTGAAGCTGTTATGGGGTAATCAACTATCGTTTACTAGTAGCAGCTTCATAAGGCATGCCAGACATCAAAGCTGCTTAATCTGAATGCAATTTAGCGAGAATACCCACGGAGAAGGGGCGCTCCTGCTATATCAGTCTAGTTATGGGAATGGGGTCTAAGTCTTATTGTGAAACATACCCCTTGTCA
This sequence comes from Lingula anatina, assembly GCF_051362555.1. NCBI lineage: Eukaryota > Metazoa > Brachiopoda > Lingulata > Lingulida > Lingulidae > Lingula > Lingula anatina. The sequence goes on from NC_141768.1 coordinate 48,308,753, forward strand.
CACTCCTGGGTATATTAACCTTAATTATTACTTAAAGATGCATACAAAGTCAATTTTTTGTCACAAAAACCAACCAAATGCCAGCATATATATAGTTTCAAGTAGTATAACTAAGAGAATTACCAAAAGGCATTGTTTAATTTTACCCAAAAATGATGTTTGAACAGATTTTTCTGCCGGCATTCTAAGCTGTATGTCAATGGGGCAGGAAAGTAGGTCACGGAAGTAGGTTAAATTTACAACCATAAATTTAAAAAAGGAGCAGTCTAAAGGTCTTTTATGGCTGATAGAGTGATCTATTCAGTTTATCCCTTGGCATGTCGAATTTATATGAGTCATATGAGAATCTAGTAGAAGTGGTTTACATGTGTTACTCGGCATCCACACTCCACCGATGCTCGGTTCGTATGTACCTTTAACAATGACAGGTGCCATTTCTTATCACTGTGGCATATAAAAATAAATATAAACATAAGTATGAAAATACTATAGTTAAGGAAGGTGAAGCAGAATTCATATATTTAATATGATTCAAATGTATGTTAGTGTTTAACAGTATGCTTGGCACAAAGACTGACTTATTTTATGTTTTTGTATAGTGACTCCACAGGAAACATTTTTAGGGAAGTTCTTTGTCAAGAAAGAATGATAATTGTAATGTTTCCAGAGAAAGGCATGAGGACAATCAATGAAGCTTTATATAAATTTTGAATTAAAGTAGAAACATGTCTGCAATAACTTACATAATCAGTGTTATGTGCTCTTATTTCAGATTCTTAAGAAAATTGACACTGTATATTTGCTTTTCTGTTAACAGGGAATTCACATCATCAACATCACAATGGCCAATTGTTCCTGGTTGTGGAGTATATTATGGCTTCTGATCCTGTTCATCATCGGCTGGCCCATAGGAGCTTTCTGTGCCGGCTGGTACCTTCTTCTCAGTCCCTTCTCAGCCTGCTGCAATGCGCTGGACGAACTGATAAACTTGCTTGAACGAGGTGTCAAATTACCATTGACCTGTGCTCAAAATATGGTCCACCAGAAGGCTTTGTGTTAGACAGAGGCCTGGGGAGATTGTGATTATGTGAAGCCTGGAGAGATTGGCCGATGGCTTATGCAAGAAAGTCTTTTGAACTCAAGCAATAGGGATGTTGCAGTGTGGTGAGACCAGTATAGACATCACAGTTAATCCCAAGATGACGAACTGGTCAGAATTCCTTGAACAAGTTAACCAGAAAAATTGGATCACGTAAAGAGACATTTCTTTAATACCAGATGCCACCTGATATTAGTGTATATAGTCCGTCTTTTTTAAAAAAAACTTTTCTTTGATACAAAACATCCAGAAAAAAATTGCTCAAATTTTGATTATTTAATGAAAGTTGAAATATCTTGTTATTTGTTAATTAAAATTTTCTTTGTGATAAAATGAAAAAGGTTTGGGTGAAATGGTGCCTGGAAAAATCACTATCTTGTCAGCAAATAGGTCACGTATTGGTAATCAGGCCATGTGGAGTAGTGAGAAGAGATAGGGAAAACAGAACACAGATACCTGTACAGCAAACACTCTACCAGCATAGCTGATATGTATGTACTGTGTGCACCAGTATCAAGTACTACCTATAAAACAAGTGACAGTTCACCGTCATCACACAACACTCATCATCTGATAAAGTAGATGAAAGCAAACAGGATGCCAGAAAAAGTACTTTATAGATTCTTTGGGAAAAAAATCCATTCCACTTTGTCATTTTCAGGGCCAAGTTCTGCTTTATTACCAGGTTCAAAGAAGATAGTTGGCAATGTAATTTTGTTAAATTGGTATCAGGTTCTCTTACTATATAATTGTAGATTATACTAGTACCTCCTTTATCAATAGAAGGATGACATGTTATTATTATTATTAAGCCACAATCTATCCAACTCACCTTATGATAGTGGATGTCAGTCTAATCAGTCTTAATCATGACCAAATGTCACAAATTACTTGAAGGCATTTTTAAAAAAAAGTATGTTATATGAGAAGACATTAAGACAATAATTTTGATTTACAACAGTGTTAAAATGTTTATCAATATTCAGTGCAGCCATATGGTAAAGCATTGGCATTTTTTCATTGACAATATTGTTTAATGTCAATACTTCATATACTCCGATCATGTTGATCTAGAATGTAAATTGATTTTTTTATACATCAACCATATTGTGCCATTTATTATACAAATTACTTATAAAAAAAAAAGAAGGAACTAGAAAGTTTTCTGTTTTTCATGTTTTACTTGAGCCCTTACCAATTATTACAAATAGTGTTTTATATACACATTCCAAATTACATGAAACCCATTTTGGAAGATCAAATCCAAAACATTACAACAGTAGTGAAATGCTAAATGTACGTTGGTACACAGAATCTAAAAGCTTAAATCATTTCTACATAATTAAGTATAATTTGTTTTTTGTATAAAAAATGAATTAAAATACAACTTCAAAGAAATTCCTAATCCATGACATTCAAACAAGAGTCAAATACAATCAACTTCACATGTACTCTTTTAACTACAAATACATTACCAGTTAACATACTTATTTACAGTTAAAAACATAAGAAAGCTTGGGCATTCTGTACACTATATGCTGCCTTTTGTACACCGCTAAAACTAGGGTCGTTACAATTTCGATGCTGTAAACATGTACCAAGGATATAAAAACCAACAGATCTAACACCACAAAATGATGTGATGTCATTCCTCCAGCATACCACTTTAAAAAAATTAGTCAGTAACTATGGCATAATGACATGGAGCTGGTGGAAATGTTGAAAGTTTTTCCCCCCATTTTCTCATTAGAAGTCACTCAGGCATTGGCTATTTTTCTTCTTTTCAGCTGCAAGTCATATTTCTTGTTTGCCCGGTGAAGAGAAGCGGCTGCTCGTCTGTCCTCCCTGTGAGAAAAAAATAATAATCTGCATTTAATAAACAGACACCTGTTATATGGGGTTGCCAGAAATGGAAACACCCTCTTCTGTAATAAAGTTCTCAAGCCCATAGTCCATTTGAGATACCTGTTAAAGTCAAATCTCGCCATACTTTAAGATGGCAGACTAACAACACAATGCAGAAGAACATGACCAATGAATCCAAATTTTGGACAAAAAGAAAAACCGAATGTATTGCTCGCCTGTCTTGAACTTGCTTTCTGTTCAATTAAAAATAGTAACATCTACAAAACATTTTAAAAAGTGCTCATTTTCTTCAGTCAAAATGAAAAACTGAAAGAAAAAACTAGAAAGGAAAAACTGTTACTTTCAAATGACCCAAAAGGACACCATGTAATATTAAGCAGATTTTTTTTTCTCGTATGAGAATCCATATGTTATCTTCTATAAGAAAAGGGCAAAATCAATTTTCAAAAACTTACCGTGTTTGCACTTTTGGGCCCTTGTTAGCCAGCTGCTGATGTCCCTCTGTCTTAAAGTTAATGGGCTTCAATTTGCCAGTGTAGGGCTTCCAGGTGATGGGTTTAGCCAAGCTGGCCTTCAGGTCAAATACTGGCTTTTTATTGGTCGCGGGTTGACTGGTGTCCAGGGCGGTGTTTCCCAGTGTGGTGTTCGCACCGAGGGTTGTGTTGCCAAACTTGAAGGGTGTTGCTGAAAAGGAGAAGAATTAAACAGCTGAATAATGGTTACTAACTTGATGTGAAAATCAATTTGTATTTCAATTTTTTTAACCTTTCTGCACTTATTTTTTACTTAAGTAGGTTTCGTCTGAAATACACAAGACATTAAAAGTGCCTCAACCATTTTTTTTGAAAATGTGAGGTTTGAAAAGTTGTCCAAAGAAGCTAATAAACGGCCACCACAGATGTGATAAATTTATCAGTGAGTTTTTAAAAAAAATTTACTCCTCAAATGTCCAAATGAAAGATTATTACACTCACTTCCAATTGACTTCCTGCTGTCTCCAATGGACTTCCTTCCAGCTCCAATTGACTTCCTGCTGTCTCCAATGGACTTCCTTCCAGCTCCAATGGACTTCCTGCTGTCTCCAACGGACTTCCTCTTGTCCATGGACTTCCTCTTCTCCTTATTCTCCTTGGTGTTGTCTCCGGGTTTGTCCGCAGCCTTAGCAGGAGACTTGACCGTCACGGCCTTTGTCTTGGCGATGCCATCCCCAGGCATAGGCCCTGTTTTGGCGATTGGTGTTTTGAGAATGCCGTTGAAGTTGAGGTTCATCTTTGAGGTGGACGTGACTGACGGCACAAATGGAACGCCAGAGTGAGGAGACTTGAACAGGGATGCTTTCACTGGTTTAGCAAACTTTGGACCCTGGAAGTAAAAATTTATAACTGAGGCTAGGTTTTAGGTTGCATGCTGAAATATATAACAAAAGAAGCAAATGAAGCAAGTTTTTTGTGTGTTTCACACTTCTATATCACATTTTATTTACAATCAAATATATGTAAAAAAAACGTCCCTTTAAAATATTCATATATATTTCTATGACAGATGAACGACAATGAAATTTGTCAGCAACAAATAGCTGTAAGCAGTTGTTTGTATGTATGTAGAACGAGAGTATCAAGACCTCTAAAATAAACATCTAAATTTTCTACCTTGTTTGTTGGTGTCCTGTGGTTCTTCAGTTTCTGCACTGAAGCTTTTGCTTGCTCTGTGAGCATACGGGCTTTCTTCACAGAAGCTGTGATGCTCTTTGTCCTCTCCCTCTTCTTCTCCAAGTACACATCAATGGAGTCCATTTTGTCAAAGTTCTTTTGGTGAATCTTAGCCCAGTCCTTATTGCCTACAGATATATGTGTGTATATAAAATTCAGTAAAATTTTGCATTCAAACAACTTGCCTTTTATCAATATTTACAAAAATTTTGAACAGCCTTTTCTAAATTCACAATACATTCTAATACCTAAAAATTTTAAATGCCAGTTCCATTTTCTTTATTCTTTTCTCATTTCTTTTTAACATAAATTGCTGCCTGTAAATTGAAAAATATTGACAGAAGCGTTCCTCGCAAATAAAAAATTGTAAATCTTTGATATTTATAACATTCAGTCAATAAAACACTGTTAGCAAACCCTATCTATTGAACTCCACACATACAGCCAGTAAAAGTAAGATAATACTCAGGAAGTGACATGACTAGAGTATTGATCTTGATGATACATACCAACAGGTTGCTGTACAAAACAGCTACAAGTTCATGCTTTTATGCTAATCAATAACTCTTTTCTTCAAGGAAGCACTATTATGTAAAAATCAAAATGTAGAGTTGGCAAATCATTAGAGTGTCCACACACAACCAATAGAACATGTCTACCAGGAAAAGTTCTGTGTCATGACCATTACCTGGCGTTACTGGCTTCTTCTCTGCCTTCTTCTTGGCAGCAAATGCAGCAAACCTTGGGATGTTGGTCTGGGTTTTTGGTTTTGTTCCTGAAAATCACCAGAAATCATCACCTACGGATGTGTCTTCAAGAATTAATTAAATAACCAGTAAAAAAAAAATTACAAAGATCAATTAGTTCAATTATGCATGGCACTGTAAAGTTTTTACAACTCACATACTCATATAAAATATGGGTACAGGACACGACAAAACCAGATGCTGCTGCTATTAAATAAATAAACATGAATACCCTCTGTTGTTTTGTTTGCTGCTTCTTTCTTTTCAGTCAAACTAGCACTTTCCTTCCCTCCACTCAGAGCTGCAAATAACAAAGGAAGAGGACACACATTTAGATTATACTTATTTACACATATAAAATAAGAATGAAAAATTAGCAAAAAATTACAGCAATTAACCATGAAAAATGTCTTTCATTAACAATTTGTTATAAAACACCCATTTAACAAACAAACAAACAAACAAAAAAGTGATAGTAAAACCTATTAGTACACAGTCAGGCAGCGTTGTTCTTTGAAGTTCATGCTTTATTCTAATTGTAGTAAGTCCTTAATGTCAAATTCATATCAAAGGAAGACAGCAAAATAATAATAATACTAATAATAAGATTTGAGAAGTTTCAAAAATCAAATGTTCAATCTGACAATAAGAGCCTACCTGGGCTTGAGTTTTTACTGGATTGACTGCTGGCAATGATAATGCTGTCCTCCTTGTCGTATGTCCCCGTCCTGACCCTCTTTGCTCTCCCTGTAGAGACACGGCTTTCTGATTGCTGCTCTTGTGGAGTGGCAGTTTTCTGGGGGAGGTGAGAAACATATGAAATTGCATTCAACTAATTTCAACATGGAAGTTCAACAGATGAAGCTGCTTTCTTTTAAAGTAAATTTTTGTGATCATTTCCATTACCAGTATATTTCAGAGAGTAACAGATAGCATGTAGTAACATCCACAGTCCCACAGACATTTTTATAAAGTACTTATATTTGGGGGGAAAGTGCACTTTCTCAGCATTAAAATATCAAATGATTCAAACTACCTGAAAACTGTCTTCATTTTGTCTCTTTCTCTTCAATCCCTGAGCTGAAGAAGGGGTTCCCTTGCCCTTCCTGGCATCACCATCTTGTAGGTTGCTCTTGCTGCCCATAGAGGGCACTCTATTAGAGGCTGGGGACTCAGAAACTTTACCAGCAGGTTTTGGGGACGCCTTGGGTGATGATCTAGCTTCTTCTGCTTTGATAACTGACAGTCTCTTAGGTTTGGGGGTCATGACCTTGGGGGACTTTGCTGGTGTCTTGATTCTCTCCTGCTCTTGTTTGTCAGTCTCAGTTGGACTTTCATCAGCCTGCAAAAGAACGAAAAATGAAGTTAAACATGGCTAAGGTTGATAGTGATTAAAAAACAAAGAGTACTTTCGATAATTAATTCTGTATAATTTATATAGAATTCAATTTACCATTTTCATCTTTACTCACCTTTATTTGTTTCTTCCTCTTGTTTCCTTTCTTTCCTTTTGCTATCTTCCTGGCAGGTTTTTCCTTTGGAGATTTAGCATCAGACTCCTAGAGGAAAATATAACACATGACTTCAAATATTTTCTCACATAAACAATGCTCAAAATTTAGACCGCCTAAGATGCCAGAGAACTGGACTACCAATTATTTTTCAGATTGGGTTTGTGTTACAGTTTCATGTGGTAATTATGTGCATGCAAAAGAAATAAAAAATGTTATAGTAGTAGGATCTATTTACATTGTATATGTCTTGCTAACAAAGGTGACAACATCACCATAATTATTGCAGTTATATTATATTACCTCACTGCTTCCATCTTTTCCTGCCAAATTATCATAATGTTTGGCAAGATCTTTGACCAATTTCTCAGCCTGAAATATGGTAAAATTTTTAAAAAATCTAAAAACTTATATCATCACAGAATCAATAGAGCTCACAATTTCTTGCAGGCACATTTAAAATAATATTATACAAATGAAACCACCCAATGTCTAGTTCAGTTATTGCTGGGTAGGATAGAGTGGACAGTAAAGTATACAGACTCACAGTAAGAATCAGACTTTAACAGAGAATCTAGATTGTAGATTTATTCGGATTGGTCTCCCTTCTTGGATAGAAGGTGTCGAAAATTGAAGATATTTTCCAAACAAAACTGGGTGTATTTTATCAATATTTTTCCATGATTTTGCAATATTTGCCACTGATCTCTTTGTGAATATATAAAACATATATATATATCCAATCCAAGATGTCAATTAATTGCACTTATCAGCATCGTGTTGATATCAAACATTTCACATAATGATATTTACCTTGACATTGGCTTTAATCCCGGCTTCTTTAGCAAGCTCCTGGAGCTTTGCGTACTTTAGTCCTTCTAGTTCATCCAAGGTATACATGGCACCCTTATTAGAGACTATCACCACAAGTAATGTAGATCTAAAACTTCACCATTTGTTTACAACTGTAGGTAGTGGACTTTCAAATTTGTCCTCGCGGAGTAATTTAAAAACGGCACCAACGCTTTTGATTGGTCAATATGGAAATTCCTTTCCAAGAAAAGCCCCATCAGAACATTTTCACGTAACAATGAAACGATTATTCAAAACCATTATACCAGGATAAATATAAATGAAATATCAATTAATATGCAAAGGAAGTCAATCTTGCAATTAAAACAATATTGTAAACAAAATGGCTTGTCTTGACCAATCTTGTCACAGACAGACAGGGCCCAGTGTCGTGCCCTTTGAGAGCTGATTTGTTGGACCGCCTTTGACGCCCGCGTTACAGGGTTGCCTCTACAGTTGATCCACTTCACCGGAGAGTGAAATAACTTGTTTCCAATCTAGCGTCCCAGGGAAGGCTTGGTAATCAAAGTTACTAACTTCTTATTCAATCTCAAAAGACGCAATTTCCCGATTCTTCTCATTCAATCTCAAAAGACACATTTCCCGATTTTCCGTATTTTTAGAAATGTTTAGAAAAAATTTCAAATTCCTCTATTAATGTGCTGTGCTGGGAAACGACGCGTCCAGACACGAATCCTAAGAATAGTGTCAAACTTTTTGATTTTTAAGTTTTCTTGTTGATTGACTTGAGCAAAAAGCCACCCGTCTAGTATTTGGCACGGCGTTTTCCCCTTCGTATGTTCCTTGAAAATCGACTCCAGTTGGCGGTGAATACTAAGTCCAAATGAAGGCACATTAATTTAATTCTGATGGCCTCCCATCAGGACATATAAGCCAAAATAAAAAAATACACGATTTTCTATCATCATTTCATTTAGTTAATTACAGCGGCGGATTTAGATGGGGGGTCAGGGGGGGTCCTGACCCCCCCCCCCTTCGATTTCTGAAAAAAATCACACCAATGGTCCCCTCTTGAAATTGGAATTTTGACTAGCTGAATCATAGTTCTTAATCGTACAAAATGGCACCGTTCGCCCTCTAAAATACCAAAATGTTTCGCCCCCCTCCCCCGGCTTTGCATCCACGGACCCCCCCCCCTTTCAAATAATCCTGGATCCGCCCCTGTTATTACATGTACAGCATCGGTAAATGAGAACAACCTATAGCTAGGGGTCTGTTGTACAAAGTGTCAAGTGATTTTAAACTTAGTAAGTTGCTTTGCTGGGGCTACGTTTATTTTCAGTGGAGACGACAGTGGAAAGGCACGTGGCAGGGAACCTCATATTTTGTAGTAAATGAATGTAGACAAGTTACGTAAATTAGCGAAGGATATTAATAGACGCTAAAAGAGTACTCTGTAAAATGACGTGTCTGGCGTCATTATTCTGCTGACAGTCCTGGTCGGCTCTTTAGCAGAACTTTGTTTTTTTTTTGGACTAAGAAAGGAAACCTTTGTTTTGCTTTGTTGCGTGGATAGCATGGCTAAATTTCCATGCGATGTGGATGTCACTAATGTTGGAAAAAACTTGTAATCTCACTGTGACCGCATAAGGTATCACTTGTTTGGGGTATCACTTATTTCACCAGCTGTATGTACAGTAAAAAATTCAGTGTCATTTTGGTAAAGCCGTGACAGTTCATACAATTACCAGTGTTTGGGCCTAATAGGTTTAACTGATTCAGAGATTTTAGAAGGGGCAGAGACTGATCCTCCGTCCGCATTTGTAAAAAATATTCTCTTCGTCGTTTCCATAAGACCAAACACGTGTGATTTGAATTTTAATAAAAGTTTTTTGAAACTATGAGTCGCATGTTATGTAGTCAATCCAGTTTTTGTGTTATGGCACAGTCAGTATATTTCAGACATAAATGAAAAATCTTGCTTTTTCAAACGATTCCTGTAATTTAATCTGATTTTTCTTTATTTTTTACACAGTAATTTAACGTGTTGCTTTGCCATACCGACAATATACAACTTGTAACTATTTGTGAAAGTCTTTTTACCTAAAAATTCAACATTGAAAAATCCATTCCTTTTTTTTTTCTTAAAGAGAACGATTTACAACAGGTCTAATGTATATATTTCACCCATTCTTCTGCCCCTTACTGTAATGAGAAAGAACACGCTATTGCGCAAAACTTACGTTCCAATTTGTCATGGCCTTATTCATCACGTTATAACTCGTTTTGTGAGGTTATAAAAGGCAACAGCACATCTTCCAGATCATTCAGAGAAAGAGAGAGAGAGAGAAATTCCCTGTTAGAGGAGGCCGACCATATGGAGCGTCTGGTGGGCCTCTCCCTGCTCCTGTGTCTCCCGGGGACTCTGGGGCAGATCTCCCAGTGTGATCCCAGTAGAGGCTCTATTCACCAATTCACTGACAATGCTTTGGCGGACAACAGGACAGTTAGTCTCGGTGAATACTTTGGAAAAGCTGTCATGGTCACCAACGTGGCAACTTTCTGAGGTAAATCGGTTTTATTATTGAAAAAAAAAATGAAATAAAATAATGTCGAGTGTCGCTGTATATTTTGAGTAGTAAGTTCTTCATATATGAATTTGTTAGGTATATAGAATGTTGAAACAAGGGTAAAAAAACTTGCAGCAATAATGTTGGTTTTAAAACCAGTTAAGGAAATTTGTGCGCAATTTCTTGAACCATATTTGCCAATACTTTGCCTTGAATACAGCCTCTTATCTGTGCCACAGGGGACGTTGGCCACAGTAAAACAATACTCCCGCACATTTAAGCGCTGTCCTGTCGATATATGGTTGTCTATATAGCTTTAGAATTTGAACATTATGTAAAAACCTGCTTTGTGTCAATTTTGAAACAAGAAGTGAAAACTGTTTTACATCGCGTTATTATTAGATAGATAACAAAGCTAAATAAGATATGTTATGGAGCTTTAAAAAGATTAAAATATCTACAAAATTTCAGGTAGAACACCCCAGTATTTTGGTTTGAATGCACTTGTTCAAGAACATGGGAGATACTTTGACATAATAGGGTTTCCTTGCAATCAATTCGGTCTTCAGGAACCAGGCGCAAACGCCACCGAAATCTTCGCTGGGCTCAAGTTTGTGCGCCCTGGAAAAGGGTTTCAGCCAAACTTCAGACTCATGGCTAAAACTGAAGTCAACGGACCAAATGAAAACCCCGTTTACACATTTCTAAAGGTAATGCAGTTTGTTTATTTGTAAACTAATTCATTTATATCTAACTTTTTCTCGATTAATAACGTGGAAGAAAGGTGGATAAATTATTCAGTAGTGACACATACCGGAGTACATGTATAATATTTTGTCGTTTCTAACATGCATTTCCACGTCGACATCCACTTGTATAGATTGTCGCTGCTTATTGTCTTGCTCACATGAACTTGTTAGATTAATTATATTTATCTATATTCAAATGGCTCAGGTACCCCGAACTGCCATATACATTTAGATAATAGCTTGTGCCGATATATGTTGCTTGGTCGTCTGGTTATACATATATCCATGGGCAAAATTACGAATTTCGTAATTCTGTCCATGATAAATCTTGAAATAGTGTTCACTATCATCCATATTGCAATATTATCAGTTGTAGCGAGTTTTAAGCCCCATAAATTCGAAAAGATACGAAATCAAAATCTCCCTAGCATAATATGGACACCAGTATATACCGGATATCATATTTAATTAGAAATCAGCCCATTGAAAATGCAAGTGTTTAAATTATTTGCAGTCCGCCTGTCCACCCGCCACGGAAACCATTGGCGACCCCAAGAGGCTGTTCTGGACGCCAATTAAGGTGAACGACATTACTTGGAATTTCGAGAAATTTCTGCTGGACCATTTTGGTCGCCCGCGTTACAGGGTTGCCTCTGCAGTTAACCCACTTGACCCGAGAGTGAAAGAACTTGTGTCCAATCTGGTGTCCCAGGCAAGGCTTGGTAATCAAAGTTATTAACTCCTTATTTGTTGACATTTTGCATATTTTTTAATCTTCTGTGTATTTCTCCTCCAATATGATGGCCAGGCTGACAACTGGTATACAGACAGTCTGACTTGAGGCGTCTCACAGCAGACAGAGGTCTTCTAAGTGCATTCAGCCACTGTCTGCTAACGTGACGATGGATGTGAGATCTACACGTAACCCGAATAAAGAAATGCATATTCACAAAATGCCGTTTTTTATTAAAATTTCCTTGGGATTATGTAACCTGCAATAACAGATCTGAGATAATAGAGTTCGTGGTCACACTGCTCTGTAAACAAACGGGCTAGTCTTGTTAACATGTATTTTATTGCCAGTCGATGAACTATCCATTATCCATTATCCATTATATGCATATGCAAAAAATATGGTAGAAATTTTAGAAACTAACGAGACAAGTTTCTTTGGATTTTGATATACATGCTTTGTGTTCCATTCCTTTACTTATTTATTTATTTATTTATTTATTTATTTATTTATTTAGACCTGTCTTTGTTTGTTTGTTTATTTATTTATTTAGACCTATTTATTTATTTAATTTTCTTATAATGTTAGATTTTCTTTGAGTCAACCGGTTTCTAGGTCATAATGAGATGTCGTGTCACACATCCTTACCCTAACAGTAAATTAATTTGCGTCCAACACGGAGGAGTGAGCTGGAACCGGTGTATTGTTAAACAATATCCTACCTGAGCTGCTTCACTGGCATAAAGATATATCTTAGGGACCATTCAGAATAGAAGATCCGAGTATCAACTGGTCCAAGGCTCAAATATGGCAGACCCTACATGAAAGGAAAACCGCTTAATCCTGTAATGGTCTGTCCGCCTCTTACACGCCTCCCCACGTGTCCGGTCGAATGGAGCCGAGGTTTAATTACTGTGCCACTGCAGGGACGACGAGTGGGGAGGCGTGTAAGAGGCAGAGACCATTACAGGATTGCGCGGTCTTTCTTTCATGTAGGGTCCGCCATACTTGAGCCTTGGTCGAGTTGATACTCGGATCTTCTCTTCTGAATGGCCCCTTACTGATGACAGTTTTCACTATCCTTTATACGTCAGCGATTACCGTTAGATTTTCTGTTAAAGTAATGGCAAATATTTCGCACCATGCAGTAAACACAATACCACAAGGAAAGGACACAAGTTACGGCTTCCCTCAAATATTTCGTGGTTAACCCATGTGAACGAGTTGCCAATAAAAGACAGTGAAAAAATAGCTTCATTTTTTTCGTAAATAAGCATGAAAGGACAACACTAATTATTCATAACTGACAGGTGCGTAACCATTAAACCGATGCACGAGCCCCCCCCCCCCCCCCCCCCCCCCAAAAAAAAAAAAAAAAAAAAAAAAATGAGTGGGCTAAGAAATAAAAGGACAATCGCGAAATAGCGTGCCCGGCCGCATGTTCTTCAGAGAGAGCAGGTCAGAAGCACTCCTTATTTGCCGACTAAGAATAATGACCATTGTTTTACCAGGTTCGTGAATATACTGAGCGTGGACAAGTTATTGTGATATTTAAGTATCTGTTTAACTGAACTGCCGACATTTTACTTTCACTGTTTTGGTTTGTTTCAGTATGGGTTTGTACTATTTCGCTTCCCTCATGAACATTCCCTTGACTTCCCTTCAAAGTTTGGTAAAGATGAAGCCGTTCATGCAATCCAAGAAGTTATAAAGATAACTAGAATGCAAATCAAGAATGTATGACATTTAAGATACCCCAAACTCAAAAAATATTCACAACAACAGTCATTTATCTAAATAATAATAATAATAATAATAATAATAATAATAATAATAATAATAATAAAGAACTTCAACAGTTTAACTGTATATCCAATATTCTAATTTAGTCCTCACGATGAAAACAAACACAACCACGTAAACTATCAATCTAATTTCCCGTGGCCTAAGTGCAAGCACTGCTATAGATCCTATTCATCATCTCAACCTATCGACGCAGTGGGAGATATCTTGTCACACCAGAGCAGCGTTTGCTCGACATTCTCTGTGAGAGGAGGCCAGCCATATGGAGCGTCTGGTGGGCCTCTCCCTGCTCTTGTGTCTCCCGGGGACCCTGGGGCAGATCTCCCAGTGTGACCCCAGGAAAGGCTCTATTCACCAATTCACTGACACTGCTTTGGCGGACGGGCAGGCGGTAAACCTCCAGGAATATTATGGTAAAGCCGTGATGGTCACCAATGTGGCTTCTTTCTGAGGTAGGTCATTTTGTTAGTGCTAATATGATTGACTATGGTGCATATTGTTGCAGTTTTAATCCCTGGCATTAGTTCCTTGATATTTTATGAGTGATAACCTGTTTAACGTGTTCAGTACATTTATACAAGGATGTAAATGCTGGCAATAATGCGGGTTGCTTTGTTATCTTTATTTATTATAATTTTTTTTTAGAAAATGAAAGTTTTGAACGCAATCCATTTTTTTTCATATAATTGTTTGACTCATCATTCGTCTGTTCAGTTTAATATTTATAAATAAAAGTGTAAGTTTAGGGACTCTGGATAAATAAGAATTCAGTAAGTTTGCTATAGTCGCTGCAGGTGATACGGGAGGTTACCACAAACAAGTTGTCGCGTCCGTGTGAACAAAAATGGTTTTGTACCTTACAGAATTATAAACAAACTTTTAACCAGAGTATACGAGTTAAACCCTATATCCATATTTATCCATATTTGTGTTGGTATTCGTGTACTTTCTGTTCTGTGAAACAGCGAATTAATCAGAAAAAATAACCGCACAGTCTATTGATTTGACGCGCTGCCACGTCCATGGATTGTTGTTAATATAGCATTAGTCTACATGGACGCATCCTCTATTAAGCAGTGAGACAGCCTTCATGGTGCGTTTGCTGGGAAACTCGTTGGAAAAATGAGCCATTATCTCAGTTTTAGAATTAGATAACTACCGTTAGCTCGTATATGGATGGCGTCATCGACACATCCATACAAATTAGGAAGCTGGTACTTTGAGTGCTGTTGACAACAGACATTTCCCAGTTCTGTTAATCTAACAGAGAAATATTCCTGACTGCGAACCTTCACATTATGATGATAAATAAGCATTCAGATTTTATACGTGAAGCTTCAATGTATAACTTAGGTACAATAAAGGCAGGAAAATTCAGATTTTGTACCACACTGTTTCCCCTGCATCTGAGTGTAGTATTTAGGAAAGATTGTAGCGTTGCAACATGGATGGTTTTAAATATTTAAAAAATAGGATTTCTAATATACAAAATGTTATGCTTTTTGGTCTATTTAGTACGATATACTACAGTCGTGTAGAACTGATGGATTACACGTACTCGCTCCATCATGTTTGTAGTTTGTACTGACTTGTCGAATCATATAGGCACACCCTTATTTGTACAGTCGTAAGCCTGAGTAAATAAATTAATTTCATTTCCTTCGTGTTTTGTACAACAAATGTGTTTTCCACTGTATTTATTTCTCTCTCCTGTAATTGAGGTGACGCTTGCCACAGTACCTCCCTGAACCAGGCGAAAACCTTCAAGTGTAAGACATTCTTTAATCTCGGCAAATGACATACGTAGACGTAATAGTTCTGAAAGCAATCTGTCAGAGTAACTTTCTGTAACACGGTGGTTGTATTTGCGTGCTAAGTTTGCGTGGCACGTGGCATAGAGAGATAGAGATTAATTATTTTTATTGTCCGGTTGAAGCGCCCTAATTTGGACACAACAATTTGGACACAAGTGCTTACGGCTCCTCTTTTGATGAATCCAGTGTGTGTGACAAATTTGGAAATGGATGCTGAAAAATTTAACAAAAAGCAAATTACAATAGCGAGAGAAAGAGGGCTCATTCTTTCTTCTATATACACACGTTCTGTGCGTGCCTGCCGTTCCAATGGCTTTACACGAACACAGACTGAGAGTGAAACCAATGTGCTCATTGGTGAAACCGAGTTAGGAACATCTGAACTTTAAAAAACCGTTAAAAAGTAACATCACTTTTATATGCTACACCATATGCTGTATACAGCGTACACTTGTTGGATTTACAAACGGGATATCCTGTTCGTAATGCGGTGTCACTGTATATTGAATTGTTAACTAACGGATGAAAAAAGGTCATGCCTTTGGGCTTTGAACAATAAACCCATTCTACACTCTGGTCAGTATGTAAAAATATCGAAACGGAACCTGTTAATATATACATCTGGGTTGAAAAGTGAGAGGATTGCCTGGGCATTGCCTGAGGTAGGCAATGGAAAGAATCCGCAGATTACATGACATAATAATAATAATAATAATAATAATAATAATAATAATAGCTACCATGCATGAACTACATGCAATTAAATAGCTTTATTTCCTGTCATTCTTAGGAAGCACACCCCAGTATTTTGGTTTGAATGCACTTGTTGAAGAACACTTGGGATACTTTGACGTCATAGGGTATCCCAGCAATCAGTTCGGCCTCCAGGAACCGGGCGCCAACGCCTCGGAGATCTATAACAGTCTGAAGTTTGTGCGCCCTGGGAAAGGTTTTGAGCCAAACTTCAGACTCATGGCTAAAACAGACGTCAACGGGCCTGATGAAAACCCATTGTTCACATTTCTAAAGGTACTAAAACATTTCTTTTCTATGTTGTACTGAATTCTTTTAAAATCCACGTTTTAAGTGGGAAGAAAGTGGAAAGACCCTATACTTGTAACGAGAATCGTACAAAAAACGAAACTGAAAGTGATCTACTGAATTTTATATTTTAATTATATCTTAAAAGATGCATTTGAAAGATAACATTTGTATTTGATAACCGTTGAGTTTTGACCATTTCCAGTCCGCCTGTCCACCCGTATCGGAAACTATAGGCGACCCAAAGAAGCTGTTCTGGACGCCAATCAAGGTGAACGACATAACTTGGAATTTTGAGAAATTTCTGCTGGACCACCGGGGACGCCCGCGTTACAGGCTTGCTCCCAGAGTGAATCCACTGGACCCAAGAGTGAAACAAATTGTTAACGATCTCGTTTGGAAGGCGAGACTTAATTATTAGAATTGATAAAATTGTTAAACTGTTGTATATTTTCAGTGTTCTGTGTATTTCTCCTCCAATATGATGGCCAGGCTGACAACTGGTATACAGACAGTCTGACTTGAGACGTCTCACAGCAGACAGAGGTCTTCTAAGTGCATTCAGCCACTGTCTGCTACCGTGACGATGGATATGAGATCTACACGTAACCTGAATAAAGAGATACATTTTCACAAAATGCCGTTTTCTTCTTTTTTTTCTTGAGTTTAAATGGAAACAATACCTTTTTGTTTGAAGACACTTGATTATCAAATTGCGCAACCTAGATCAAGTATTTGATTCAGAGTAGATCTTTTCCTAGCCAAACGGGCAGATTCTTCATATATTAGCCCCCCCCCCCACCTGTTAACATAGACTACATGGTCATAATACAGCTCAACTGATGTAAAAACCACAAGTGAAGTCAGTTTTAAGTTTTAAAATGTACAAACTTTATTTACCATAAAGTACTGTGTATGCTTGTGTGTATTCAAGTTTCACAAACAGTATATTGATGTGGCTGAATCAGATGAAGCACAGTGGAGATACCTTTCATCAATATATTCTGCCACTTTTTCAGATCCCACAAAAATCTTGTAATTTTACTCTAGGTTACAAAGCAGGATCCTTTTTTTTAGTGGATGCCAGTCCTGCTCATCTTTGGCAAAATTTCCAATCTAAGACAATACAGTTAATGTCTTTAAACGTAGAAATATAAATTTTTATCCTGGCTTTCAAAATCACTAGTAATGTCCATGGATTTCTCTCAAGTAACATGCTGCAGAGAATATACATTACTTGACACTTTGGTACCAATATACTTAACATTCTATACAAATATACAATGTAAATCTTGATAAGACTACTGAAAGATTAAGTGACAGACATCTGGATTTATGCAAAAATAAGTTGTAGAAAAGACAATTAGTGAAACAATTATATATAGAAACAAAAAAAGATATGTTTTATCACCAAAACAACCTTTAGATTCAGGCAGTGTTGCAAAAATCTGTGAAGAACAGTGAAAGCACTGTGGAAACAATGAAGATTCCCTCAGTTACAGGCAATTCCAAAATCAGGTTTTGACCTTGACCTTGTCATCACTCCTGTTACTGTTAACCTTTAACCTTAAAGTGTATTTTCAGTGTACTCAAAAATGATTTTGAAATATGACACATTTCATTTCAAAAATAGAAAACATTAGTAATCTTCATTCTTTGCCCTTAGTCAAAACACAAGGACCAATGCAATGGGAAGTAGCTAATGGACGGATTAGTATCTTACATCTACAGACCCATGCACATTTCCACTGTAACAACCTGAAATAAACTTGTTTATAATGAAATTTCATCCTACACAAAGGCTCCATCACCCAAATTTCTGAGCACAGACAGCAACTTTCCTCTAAACCAGTGTCACTATCAGCATTTGAAGTTCAGGGTAAGTTCAAGAGTGGTATAGACATGAAGGATATTAGGATAATCTTGCAGGATATTAGGATAACCGAGTAGGATATTAAGGATAACCGTGTAGGATTTCAGGATAACTATGTAGGATATTAGGATAACTGAGTAGGATAGTAGGGTAACTGTGTAGGATTTTAGGATAACCGTGTAGGATATTAGGATAATCACATAGGATATAAAATGTGACAGATGTGAGATTTGGTTGGAACAATTTCCCTGAACATACATTACTAGCAAGAAGAGGGACTTGTAGAGGGGTTGTTTTAGTGAACACATTTCAAAAACTTTGGATGGCACTGGGTATGGCTATATCACAGTCTTATTGTTCTCAATTCATCAGAGTTCAATTCTGTCACATGCTTTCGTGGAGAATATTTTTCAAGTGGTGATGAAATTCAGGCACACACTGCAACTAACATAATAATGTTTATCATAAAGGTTCAACTCTCAAAGTTACTCAAAGCTGCTGAAAATGTCTCAACCGAGTAAATTTCTCCTGCCACTATACTTAATCAAGGTTTTAACAAAGGCTGAAAACAACCCAGATATTTGAACCTGTTCCTCCTCATATATAACACCTGTCTTGTCACGCTGCCAAAGAGACACTAATGTAACCATGTCAGATACAGCATTAAACCCAGGGCTCTGTAACTTTAAAGCATCACAAATTGCAACTCTATTCCATAACTTGGGGATTTACTCGCCCCATATAATAGCCTTGAAATAAGAGGTGATATCGCTATTTGCAATTTGCGATGCTATCGAGTTACGGAGCCCTGGACTTGTCTGTCTAACACCTGCACAGGTAAACACTGGTATACTTAGGAAGGCAAGCACAGAAATTCACTCCAAGAAAATATCTAATGGAAGGATTTTACATTTTCTTGTGTTAAAAAAAGTGTTTCAGCACATGGCATGAGACTTGTAAGATATGCACAAGGGGCAAAATACTGAATTTACACATTAACGTGCTTATTTCAATAAAATGATTTTGATTTTTTTTTTTTTTTGAGAATTTGTAGTGGTACTTGCTGCCTGTCACCTGAACAAAATCACGTTTGGATTCTGCCAGAAACTTCCTGTGAGGTTTTCTATCTACAGGTTATATTTTACTAGTCCATTTCATTTTTCACTGTTCAATGTTCTTTTTCTGGCATTAATATAACAATGTACAACCCCACTGGCCTTTGAGTTGCCTTTAATATTAATTTAACTATTAACTCTCTTCTTGTTATAACATTTTGCAGCTGCCATCAAAAAAAGTTCACTTCACAACTTTCAGTTGTATGCAAACTGCAAAATCCATACTTCAACAAATTTATAAATCTTAGTGTAGCAATACTACACTGCAATACTACACTGACATGCTGTCATGATTGATATATTTGTATTATCGTATACATTATAGCATACACAATATTTCTGTGCATATCTGCAGCAGAAGTTTTCTAGCAAAAATAAGCTTTGGTTTCCACACTGCAATCATGGAATGCAACTTCTGTTAAGAACGTGACGCGGTCCTCAGGCTCCTTCACCGCTGTGTAAGGACGACTGGCTTTCAGTACTCAGCATTCAATGCACACCATCCTGCCATCTTCACTGCGATCAAAGTGGCGCCACCTATACTAGGTCATATGGTACTGCTGGGATCATGTTTTGAAATAAGAGCGTCCAGGAGTTTCAGTCTGGCCTTGATTTGCTGGAAAGGACAAAACTTTGATAAAAACTGATGAAAATAAGCTCTCTAAACATGTCTGAAGGTGCCAATGAAGACTAAATATGTATATTCAGCTATACTGACACGTGGCTCCACATACTGGTCAGTAGTCAACAATTTCAAAAGGGGATTCTCTTTCTAAGAAAAGCTGACCTTTTACCATGAGACCTTCATTATACCTAGATCAATATTTACCCAGAGTGGACCTTTTCCAGGAAAGAAAGGCAATTTGTACGAATCCCCCCACCCTGGCTACCAGACCCACATACTGCATTATAAACAGGATATCACTGTTAGTTAACAGAATATCTGCTCTACATTAACAACAACCTTCTAAGGTTTTTCAGCGGAGTAAACCCCATTCACTTACTTTATAGTCATTATACTCTGTGCTCATGGGTAGTCTGTCCTCTTTCTGCACTTTCCTGGAATGACAGACAGTAAAGTAAACTATATAAATTATGTGAGATCAGCAGTGTTTTCTTAACCTTACAAAATAGCAATATCTTCACTTTACAGGTCTTATGAATTCAGTGATATTTTCTGTCTTTGAAAATCAAATCAATTTTTCCAGAAAGGCTGGTATGTTATAAGTCAACGATGAAGTAAACTTTATGAACAACTATAATCTTAAGAAAATGTGAAATCCTTCTTTTAATTTAACCATTCAGAGTTGAAGTTATTTCAACATTCAAAGAAATCTTCATCATATACCATCAGTAAGTACAAATAATGCATTTTGCTTTCATTTCTTTTCATCAAACCTTCCTCAATGCTGATGTTTCAACAAACCTTCCATTTTCCTTCAGGAAATCATCTTCAAACTCTCGCAAAAATTTTCGTAATCTTTTCTTTTCAGTTCTTGTTTTTGATTGTTCTGCAAGTAGCTCTTCCCTGAATAAAAATATCATAAATACAACTTTTCACATAAAAATATCTTACCATATCTGCAACACATGAATTTCCCTTAATAAAATGACACCAACTTAAAAAGACAATCTCTGGGATTTTTCTGTTTGTGTCTCTAATGCACGTTATATTCTTTTAGGTAATTAACTTCATAAAATGACATCAACAAAATCAACTTAAAGATATTATTTGTGGAATTTTTCATCTCAACCCTTCTTGTTTTTAATTTGTGCCTGTGTCCCATATACTTTTTTGAGGTTTATGAACATATAATCCTTGCTACAAACTTAGTTTTTATGTAAAGGATAATTAGGAATGTTTCCTTTAAAAAACTAAAGGAATTAAATCAGCACATCTCCTTGTAGTCAATCAATCTAAACAAAGCTGAAGAATTCTCATGGATTCTTACATGGACAGTTCATGCAAATTGGACTCCTTCACTTTGCCTTTCACCCCTAACATTGTGGTGTCCTGAAGCAAGGACATGTTTTTGGTGACAGAAAATTCCCCGCTACCAAATTCATCTTGGTCATCCATTTCTGCTGCCGGGAGGTGAATGTGGACTGGCTCCTGGAGTTTGGAAAAAAAATTATGAAATTTGTTTACGATGAGATGATGTCTGTGAGGAGGTTGTAGAACACATCATTATTAAATCTTTGAACAATAACCCCTCCACCCAAAATAAATAAATAAATAAAGCAATATATGGACACTAAAAAATATTAAGATTATTATGAAAAAACATTGAAGTTATCTAAGCCACACTCTTTAAACTTACTGCAGATGCCCCCCCCCAAACTCAAAAATGTATGAAGACTAAAATTAGGATTATTCTGCAAAAAGCATTTAAGTTATCAAAGCCACAGCAAATGGTGTGATCAATTACAACTGCAAGATTGTGAAGTCTGGCTGAAATAAGTGTTGAAAATATAACCCCTGAGGCTTGTTGGGGGCCCAGCTTGGTGGCTGCTTACTTTAGGCTGAGAGACTGTCTTTTCTCCAGGTGAGAAGTCCATGGTATGTCCCTCTGGCACGGAAGGTAAATCCTTCTCTGATGGCTGAAATTGTGCAGTGGTGGGCACAGTGAGAACATGGTGAGAGAAACAGCAGAATGATGGACACTACACGACTGGGTTAATGATAAAACACACATAAAACACAGCAAACTGGTCATGATAAGATAGACTGGCTGGTGTGTATTTGATGTGTTAGTTATCACTGCACATCATTTCACTTCATTTTGTGCAGAATATATTATAGTGTACTTTGTTGTGTTCAAACTTGAGAGTAAATTAAAACAAGTTTTATATCATATATTCAGCTGTTTATGTGATGAGTGAATCTGTGCACCCCCCCCCCCCAAGAAAAAAAAAAAAAAAAAAAAAAAACTTGGTTAAATGAAATTGAACTTACCGAGATAGGCTTGGCAAGAGTCCTCTTAATATTCCTGTATCTATCATAGAGTGGCCTCATCAATTCTTTCTCTGGCTTGGTCACCTGGTATAATACATGGGAAATATAGCGTACACTTATAGGCCCTTTTCAAGCCCAGCAATAAACTTAAGCTATACAGCCTATACCGATACATTGAGAAAGATTGGAAGAGGAAGAGTTACATGAAACATGGCATTTGACTTATTATCCATTTAAGTAAAATTTGGGATACAGTATTGTTACTTACAGGTCTGCCATGGAAATTTTCAAATTGCAATAAAACTTTTTGGACGGCAAGTTTCTCATCCTGCACCTGCTCTCTGTTCATCATCTGGAAGCAAATGGGCCATAAATTAATAATCAAACAATATAATTTAACAAAATGATATTATTGAAAGCTAGTGAACTGTTTTTAGGCAGCAAACTTTTGTCATAAAATTATATTCCTCTAACATTACCAAAGTGATGAACCTATTCCAACATAAGCTGTCCCAATGTGGTGACATCTGTATACATAGGACTGCTGAGCAATTTGTGCAAAGACCTTGAAACACACTTAAACTAACATCCCACATTACCAAATCAAACAATTTTCATTTTGACAAAGTTCACAAAAACTATTTAACTGAAAAACATCTGTGCTTTCACTAACATGTGATTATATGGCAGGCCCTTCCAGGAAAAAAAAAATTGTCGTCTTACCTCTAAAGCCTCTGGTCTGTTGGCATCTCTCCTCTTGTCCGACAGTTTCTTCATCAACATGTCCAGCGTCTGCTGCATGGTCGGTCCGTCCGCATCGTGTCCAGTGGGATGATGTCCGCTGTCTGGACGTCCACCGGGGTACGTCTCTGCCAGCTGGTCCATATGACTTTCTTCTTTAAGGCCTGTGGATAGTGAGAAGTCTTTTTTTTTTTTTTACTAATCTTTCAAGCAGTTTAAGAGAACAGAGCAATGTGTGAGTATGCTTACCATTATTATGTATCAGATATGTAACTATATGTTGGCAGTTTGATAAATATTAATTGAAAGCAATGAATGAATAAATATATAAAATAAATAAAGTTAACAAGGCAGCAAAGCTGTCAAATGTACAGACAAAAACCAGAAAATAAAAACGCAGGAAAAAGGATACTGTCAATTCTGATGAACTAATGTATTATGCTTACTGTAACTGCATAGCCAACATCAAATTCTAATTCTGCATAACATTGGATTAGGATGAAAGTAAAGTTCCCATACCTAGATCAATCAAACAGGATCAATCCAACTCCAAGGGGTTTCTCACTAAATTGCTTTCAGTTTGAGAATCTTAGGATTCTGGCATGCCAGTTTTAGTAGGCATGACAGACAGCTAAGCCACTTACATTGATTGCAATTTAGCGAGAATTCCCATGGAGATAGATCGATCCACAGTTAGTGTGATAGGGTCTGGAAATAGTCCTTAAGGTGTCAGGCTGTCGGGTCCGACATAAAGATCGTACGGGCTGATAAGAGTTAAACTTTGGAAATGCCAGAATGAGGTACAGTGAAAATTACACAAAAAAAATTGCTTAAACTCATTAAAAAAATTTAAAAAAAAAATATATATATATATATATATATATATATATATATATATATATATATATATATATATATATATATATAAAATTTATTTTTTGGGGGCTGTATGTCAATCCTAAGAATCATTCCTGTAACTTAACAAAATACAGAAAATGTTACAAAGAAAGAGTACAGGGCTCCTGGCAGATGGAAGTGATAAGTCACAACTTGAAAATGCCAGTATAGCACTCTATAAACCTGCATTGCTTCCAAAACAGAAAACAATCACACTGGTTTTCAAACACAAGCTGCACTTCTGTCTTATGAAACTTTTCAGTAAGTTTCAGTATCGTAAGTAACATGGTTTTCCCTTAATCGCTATCCTGGCAGCAGTGTCCAAAATAGGGGTTTCTTCAACTTTCATGCTATATAACATAATACTTAACAGCATAATGACCATCAAATTTTTTATAAAAAAAATAAAAGTATCATGAATATTCAGAAAATGTGATTTGGGAAGGTCTTCAAGGCCATGGAAGTTCAGAGTCACACTTTCAAAATGCCAAAATGTAAACAAGAGATAACTGTACTGAAATGATTTTCTTTCCATTTTCAACACCTTTTTTAAAACAAAATAATCAATAAACTGTCATTTTTAAATGTTCAACTAGGAAAATTGTTGACATAGGAAAAATATCAATAGAACAATTTTCAATGTCCAATTTGCTCCATTTGCAGATGCTGAACAATGATTAAATCTGACAAATTGCAATGATGAGTTCCTTTCCATTTATGATACTTTATTACATAATGCACAACAACAGGTTTACTGTCATTTTTATATAATCAACTAACAATATTGTTAAGAAGCAGAAAATGTCAAAACAACACTTTTACATATCTTATTAGTTCCATAATGAGACTGTTAATATGCCTAAGAATTAAATCTGAAGAAATAACAATTATATACAAAAATACAGAAAATGCACAGCACTTCTGGTGGATGGGAGTTAAAAATCACATCTTGAAGATGCTAGTGTTTGAAAAATAATTTAAAAAAAATTTTAAATAAAATGTAAAAAATTCCAATAAAGCTGCTATTCAAACTTTTAATCTAGCTGTATTAACTTGATATTAATAACCCCACCAAGTTTGAGAAAAATAAAGCACTGTTATTCATCTATAGCATGTTGGCATAACACATATTTTTTGTTGTAAATTTATTTGCAATGTTAAACACCATTTATCTGCATAATTATCACCAAATCCTAATTTTGTGACACAGTTAAGAGAGCTAAACCTATGGGACTTTACAGGGAAATCTCAACGAGTGTTTTATGTAATCTCATTTAATGGCCAATTGAAAATTAATGAGTAAGCAAGTGATTTTATAGACCTTAATTTAATTAGTGATCACCCAAGGGACATACAGTACCATCATATAGCACAAATGTGTTATAGGTGTTGCATACATGCTGAAAAAAGTGAAAAAACAGCATTACTTCCCTAAAAATTACCCGATCATGCTGATTTTCAAACTTGACCTGCGTATTATGAATATTCATCAGTTCTGTAAGTTTGAAACCAAAAGGTAAAATGGTTTTCCACTTTTCGTGTTATCGGTGCTGCATATATGCTAAAAAAAGGGAAAAACAGCATAACTTCCCTAAAAATGACCTGATCAAGCTGATTTTCAAACTTGACCTGCGTAATATGAATATCCATTAGTTCTGCAAGTTTCAAGCCAAAAGGTAAAATGGTTTTTCACTTATCATGTTATCAGTGTTGCATATATGCTGAAAAAAGTGAAAAACAGCATAACTTCCCTATAAATGAGCCGATCATGCTGACTTTCGAACTTGACCTGCGTTTTATGAATATTCATCAGTTCTGTAAGTTTCAAGGCAAAAGGTAAAATGGTTTTCCACTTATCGTGTTATCGGTGCTGCATATATGCTGAAACAAGAGAGCACTGTTCTGCAATGGGTTTACTTCCATTTTTAAAACACTTTTTTAACATAAAACAAAATAAACAGTTTACTACCATTTGTATATGATCAACTAAGAAAATTGATGAGGTGGTAAAAATATCAATAGAACAGTGTTAAATGTCCAATTTCCTCCATTCTGTGATTCTGAAGATAGTAGATGATTGAATCTGACAAACTGCAATGATACAAGTTTCTTTCCATTTTTGACACTTGATTACACAATACACGATATCAAGTTTACCATCATTTTTACATAATCAACTAACAATGTCATAAAGATGCAGGAAATGTCAAACAAACACTTTTACGTATCTTATTAGTTCAATAATGAGACTGTTAACATGCCTAACAATTGAATCTGAGGAAATGTGAAAAAACAGCATAACTTCTAAAATAATGGCCCGATTATGCTGATTTTCGAACTCAACCTGCGTTTTAGTAAGATTGACCACTCCTGTAAGTATAATGACAATTGGCCTATCTGTTTTTCTTATATTGTGTTATCAGTGCTGCATATATGTTGAAAAAAGTGAAAAAATAGCATAACTCCCCTAAAAATGGCCCGATCATGCTGATTTTTGAACTTGACCTGCGGATTTTGAATGTTCACCAGTTCTGTAAGTTTCAAGCCAAAAAGTAAAATGGTTTTCCACTTATCGTGTTATCGGTGCTGCATATATGCTAAAAAAAGTGAAAAAACAGCATAAATTCCCTATAAGTCACCCGATCATGCTGATTTTCGAACTTGACCTGCGTATTATGAATATTTATCAATTCTGTTAGTTTCAAGCTGAAATAAAAAACAGTTTTCCACTTATCGTGTTATCGGTAAAAGTGCACGACGGCGACGACGGCGACGACAGACGCAGATGATGGCTATATGTACAGACACATCTGTGTCTGTACATAAAAATGATAAAATTTCAATCTGTTGAATGAAGCAAAATTTCACTTATAATAACAATATCAGAATATCAACAATGGCTTTATTAATAAAGCCAACAATGACTTCTCGCAACATGCCAGAAACCATCTGGCCTTCACATCTTTTATCTCTACTAAAACAAAGCAAAAGTTCCAAAAGGGAAAACATCCTAAAATGAGACAATAAAATTCATTCTTCACAGAGAGTGCACTCCCTAAGGAATAGGAGAAACGCAAACTTGATTAAGTCAGGCGAGTCATTAAGGATTTCTTGATAAAAATCAATACAAAATTAATTCAATTGAAATGACTATAAAGCACAGAGGCAACCCAATGACTGCCTGTAGTAGAAAGTACATACTGTAATATACACAAGTGAACAAAAAGGTGAAAGACGCTGGGGTATGATTATTATAAAATATAACAGTGACTCTGTAACCAGATGACTGCCTCTGAAAGTGATAGTTAAGAACACAAGTAACAACAGACCACAGCATGTCTTCAAGGATCTCTCCATGTTGAACTGAACACTTAACTGGACTGGTTCACTATGTCTGGTCCTGACATTTAATTACAATACAGGTACTAACATCTGAGTATGCTACAGTTCTTTTTTCCATTCACAAGTCCACTAAGTTATCAGCCTCTCATAGTGGACCAGTCCAGTTAATTGTGCCATTGGCTGTGAAAGGTTCACAAACACAAAGAACATACTGACACTGCAAACTAGAGTTCTGAGTATCAAGAGTGACTGGGTCCAAATGGAAAGGAAAGGACAAAGGTACTGTTCAGAATGACTCCACATGGATTCTCTCTGTATTCAATCAGATTATCGGTTTAGCACACCTCCTCTGATTTCCAATATATTCACATAATCACCAGCCTCTCCGTTTTCGGAAAGGACCATGTTAGTTTGTTAATCTGATTGCAATCTACGAGAGTCCTCATGGAGATAAGGGGCAGTGAGCACTGGAATCTAAATCATTCTGAACAGCCGAGGGCGACAGTTAACTAGCATGTTGACTTATCACCAATATGTAGTTAACATCTTTGATGTGTAAGGTGGAAAAGAAAAAGACCACATGTGTAAACTGCTTACTAGAATGCTGGTTGGTTTGGTCCTCACTGACTAGAACTGCAGAAAATAAAGCTGGTTAACATGCAGAAAGGACACAATATAAAACAACTGTGCAGTGTGGCCCTCTTATAAGCATTGTGGTGTCTATGTTTTAAAAGGCTTCTATAAAACATGCCTCAATCCTAATTAAGGTCAGCAGAGTTCCACTTTGGGTATTTCAAAGTCTGCCTGGATTACACAAGCAATATTAAAATATTTTGGATCATGATAATAAAACAAACAGGAGTCTTTAAAAATACAAAACTAACACTACATTGCCAGCTCCCTGTAGTATAAATTCAGTACAAGAAGTTTTTTTAATGCTTGTCTTACGTTTTAGCTCCTTCCGTGACTTGGCCAGGTCATTCATGTATCTCTTGATTTCTGGCTTGGACGACTTGTCCTGCTGTGACGGCTGGAACAGAAGATAAACTGCTTTATACCCTTCAATATGCCACTTTTTAATGTGAGGATTTATTCCTTAAATACAAGGAATGTGACTGGCAAGAAATGTCATCATTATGCCAAGAAGACAGTGACAACAGTGTATTGCTCTCCGATTCACTGTTCAAATGAACTTGCATTTCTACCTTCAATTTGAATATAAACACCATATTAATACTATACACATAGACTGAAAATTTAGAACATGTTATGTGTCGCTTAAATATCAAGAACTTCCATTCCTTGGCCTTTTTACTTATTCTCTCTCTCTCTCTCTCTCTCTCTCTCTCTCTCTCTCTCTCTCTCTCTCTGTGTGCATGCACAGTTGAGCCTACCCTGTATCCATGCTCTGCTTCAAAGGTTTCCTCAA
Source organism: Lingula anatina (assembly GCF_051362555.1). Classification (NCBI taxonomy): domain Eukaryota; kingdom Metazoa; phylum Brachiopoda; class Lingulata; order Lingulida; family Lingulidae; genus Lingula; species Lingula anatina. Next base: position 48,337,560 of record NC_141768.1, read on the forward strand.
AATGTTTGATTTTCTTTTTCAATGCTGTAATGGCAAAAAAGGAAACAAAATAATAATAATAATAATAATAACAACAGCTGTATTATCAAAAATTTACAAAATAGTTTTAATTTAACGTACATAGTTCTAATTTCACAATCATTTGCAACAAATCAGACATCAAGCTATTTGGAAATTTCATAAAAAAGTAGATTTCTTATGTAACAACAGAAAGGAAATGAAACATTTAAAACAAAATTCATTCTTTTTCTTATTCAGTAACAATAAAAACTAACAAATACTACAACCTTTTTTTACGGAACCCCACATGATGGGTCTAGCCTATAGCCAGCAAAGTGGTCCTCATTACCCCCTTAGTTGGCTTATACTTACACTGAATATGTTTAGTGAGTTTCTTCACTGCCAGGGTGTGCTCATCATCTGACCTCATACTGCATCAAAAGATAAACACATGTCAGAAGGCGTTATACAGGGTCCCAAACAAAATATTGAGTCATTAAAAAATACAATATCTCATCAAATAATACCTGATACAGGGATAGGATGAAGAAATGCATCTTGAAAATTCTCTTAGAAGATTTAAGATAATTATCAAGAAATAGAAAATACTTAAACCAAGCTCTGTTAACAATATATATCTTCAGTAAGGTGATTTATGCTGTGAAAAAAAAAGTGAAATCAACATGAGCTAACATCAGTTTTATTGTATGGATGCAGACAGCAATCTCAAACCAAGAAACCCACTAGCTGACTTCTATAATTTCTACCACTATAATATGCTAAACAGGGCTGTTTGAATGGCATACAACTGAAAACTGGGCAACAAAAACTATTTATATTTATATAGACATGATGGGACTGTATGTGGATATGGTAAAAACTTGAAAGTTTCGTCAGTTAAAAATTAATATTTTAAAATGCATCAATCTGATTGGCAATAGTGGGTGACAAACTTTTCAAAATTATTGAGAGGCCCATTTTCAAGTTTGCCAAATTTTCCAGTTGAAAAAATTATGTCGGTAGAGAATTGTCTTCCAACAAAATTTTCAAGACTGACTAAATTTTCAAGTTTTTACCATATAAAACCAACCTTTTGAAGACATTGGTCTGAAGAACTGGAGGAGAAGGTGGCATATCCGTGTCAGTAGAGCCACTGCAAAACCACATTAATTATCAAATCACAGGCAAGGCTCAATGCCACAGACATGCTGAAACTGTTGGCCATGGCCCTGTAACTTAAAAGCAGTCTCAATTCCATAACCCCCCATGTGGATTGAGTATGGGCGATCGAGTTATGGAATCGAGACAGTTGTGCTCTGTTGCAATGCGCGATGCTTTCAAGTTATGGGGCCCATGATGGACTTAATTTTCACAGACTGGTAAAAATTTGTGTCGGCAACAATTTTAAGAGCGGTCATTTTGAATTTACAGTCAGTCTGGCAAAAAGTCCTTTATTTCAGCTAATTTATCATAGCTGCTGGTCCCAATATCTGAAAATTTTTTCAGCATGTCTGATAAAAGCAAACAAAGAAGGTGCAGTCTTCTAAGAGTTTGTAGCAAGCAGAAAGTATTGCTCTTCATGGCCTCCATGTATATAGCTGTCCCAAAAGACAACTTTCATTAAATGCTGCTTCCAGCTGAGACAACAAAAAAAAGTGAGTACACTCTGACTCACGACAAATGTGACATGTAGTCCACTTAAATAGCAAACATCTGCTGAAAACAACAGGAATTTCTTATGCATGGACGCAATACCTTCAGTGTCTAAGAAGACTGCGGTGATCATGGAAAAATCAATCAACTTCAATACTGAACACATGTTAGTAAGTTGTTATATGCAACAAAATAACTAAGCATTAAACGCAAAGCATGCATTTGTGTGGTATCTATTGCATGAGAATTATGACTAATATCAATTTCTTTCCACTGCACTAATTTTTTCTCTGATCCTCTCATTGACGTAGTAAATACGTGTAAACAATACAAGTTGTGTGGGCAAACATTTTGTTCCTGGTATATGTGTTAATATGGTGTCAGGTTGTGTATTATTTGAAGAAAACCTGTCATTATAGTGTATTGTTAAATAAGAAATGGTGGATTATTGTCTGCCATGTTTTTTAAAAACCTGTATCATATAATGAGGTATTTAATTTAGAAACTACTGATATGATTAACAATTTCTTTTTTGTGATATAAGATAACAAAGATTAAATTTAACATAACAATTTTTATGAAAGTATTAGATAATTGCATTAGAACTATTGTCACAGAGTTTTGATATTGAAAATAAAATGATTTAGAACTAGTAAGTAAAACAGAATAGAAATAAATAGAAATATGTCAAACAGCCTTTGTAAAATAAACCTTTCATACTGCTTAATGTAAACATCATAAAGTTGTGTTATGCATAAATTTTCAACAAAGTTTCAGCTTTAGAACAGTAAATGAAGAGTTACCTTAGGTTGCTGAAGATTTTAAAGGCCGTAGACCTCATTAGAGAGTCAAGGAGGTGTTCAGAGCTCCGTCTCCTTGTTTAGGACAAGAATATTAGATAACGCCAGACACACTCTTTAAATTTCTTAAAATTTTGGGAGAATTGTGCTTTAATTTCAACAAACGTTTCTAAGTCACATAAAACTACAAAGTTTATCATTTTTCAATATATTTCACTTTTAGTTTTAAACAAGTTTAAGAATATTGTTTCAATTGTTTTAGCTGTGTGTGTGTGTGTGCGTGCATGCGTGTGTGTGAGTGTGTGTGTGTGTGTGTGCGTGCACACACGTGTCTACATGGTTATTTTTGGAAACATAAGACACAGAGCAAAATCTTTGTAAATAAAGCTTATTTTGATAAGATCAGTTAAAAATAACATTCACTGCTAGATGCAGATACACAAGTAAAATGCTAAAAAAATATTTCACACCGTGCTCTTCAAAAAGAAAATTATGCTGCATGTAAAAAGATCCAAACTGTGGCCTTTATATAAGTAACTATATCCAGGAATTCTGGGCAAACCCTGGGAGCTAGAGTTATCATGCACTAGTGACTGGCTAAAGAACACACTCATATACAACCAGGACTTTCTAAAATACCTGGATTTCTTCTTCATCTTTTGTGAGCGCGGTGACAGCAGTGGCTCCTCCTCTTTCATAGACTTGGCTTTCTGGAATGATATGGAAGGGCCTTTCTCTGCAAGTATGGGGCCTGTAAGGAGAATAGAACACTGATCAGACAAGTATGGGGCCTGTAAGGAGAATAGAACACTGATCAGACAAGTATGGGGTCTGTAAGGAGAACACAATACTGACCAGACAAGTATGGGAGCTGTGAGGAGAACGGAACACTGACCAGAAAATAATGGGGGCAGTAAGGAGAACAGAACACTGATCAAACGTGGGCTCAGTACAGACACTTAAACATTCTAAGGTTCATTAGTACTGATTAAGTGTTGTAACTTCAAGTAAAATGACCTATCTTTGACAAAATGTTTTCTAAAATCCATATTTCCAAAAGAAAGCTGACAACCGTAAGACATTTATTGCTTTAGGCTTCGTTCACATGCAATGTCTATTTTCTAAATTCTATTTTCTATTCGCGCTATCTTATGATCACGGTCTGTGCACTGAATATCCCGCCGCGTAATTACTGGCAGCGCGAGCCAGTTACTTATAGTAACTTATAGTAACTGGCTCGCGCTGCCAGTAATTACGCCGCGGGACATTAAGGGCACAGAGCGTGATCATAAGACATACCGCGAATAGAAAATAGAATTTAGAAAATAGACATTGCATGTGAACGAAGCCTAAAGCAATAAATGTCTTACGGTTGTCAGCTTTAAGTTACTATAAGTTACTATAAGTAACTGGCTCGCGCTGCCAGTAATTACGCCGCGGGACATTAAGGGCACAGAGCGTGATCATAAGACATACCGCGAATAGAAAATAGAATTTAGAAAATAGACATTGCATGTGAACGAAGCCTTAGTGTTTTCATTAATGCAACCACCCATTAATTGCCATGAAAAAGTCTCATCACTTAAGTACACATTGTATTTTATACCACCAGTGCTTTATATATATCTATTGGTATGAAATATGAAGTCTGGCTGGCAGTACTTACCTCCACCCTCCACATTCTCATGCAGTGTGGACAGGTCAAGTGGAGGAACAAACGGCTGTTTTCTACTGCTATTTGGTGACCTCTCTGGAGACGGAATTTTGTTACGCTCGTCGTGAATATCAAGAAACCTTATTGTGGGTTTCTTTTCATTATGATTAACGTCCTCCTCAATCTGTGTATTATTCCTGGTAAGGGCTGGGAGGTCAAAGTCTGGAGACTCCATCCTCTCCTCGTCTATGTTCTCTAAATCAACATGGCCGTCAAAGTGATCCGGACTCAGCAATGTTCTCATCTTCCTTGTTGGAGTGCGCCTCTTAGGACCTGGAGCTCTACGAAACTGGAAATATAAATCCAAAAACCTAAGTACATCTATTTATCTGCAGTTGTTCCTATAATGCAGTTACAGTAATATTAATGGTGTCAGCAATACCTGTATTGCATCAGAATGCAAAATATTCTAGAAATAGTACAGTGAAATGTCCTGACATGTGGTATTCCCCTACCTACTGCAAGATATAAGCTGATTGCATGAACACTTCCTACACAAAACCCAATGAATCATAGGCTATTTCTAACTTATGGAGAAATTTATGTGCCTGCTTCTATTGGAAAACATCCTTGATCTGCTGGCTGGTAGGATGGATCTAATCTGTATTTATAGGTTAGCTACAGGCAGGAAATAGTGAGTCACAAGACAACTATGTTGCATAACGCAGGCTAGGAATGCATATGTCCCATAGATCACATATGTAAATAACAGGTGCTTGTATGGTATTGTAACATCTTCACACTTACGTCACATGAATATCAATCCATAATTATCAACCACGCTGTGCTGCTATTTATATAAACAATGTCATCACAAGGTTCAACTACCAGTGACATCCTATCTTTTAATGTAATATAAATAATAAATTTCTAATTCCAACAAAATTAATTATTATCAATATCATTCATTGGTTAATTGCTTAATATAATTATATTTCAGTTAAGCTGAAAAGACTAATAAATTAATAAGTTCTGAAAAGTCATTCTGCTAATATCAGAAAATACTTTTTCAATAATTTTTAAAAGCAATAAAAGGTAAAGACTTGGCAACATCTGTTCTCCTCAACACTCAATGTTATCTACATCATCTTTCAAATAAATTATCACCTAATGTTACTGTGTCCATTTTTTTGTATAACAAGCATATTTTGCCTTCCACCTTTCCTAACATGTCACCCAATTTACTGCTGTGCAGTTAAAATAATGTAAGCTTGACAAAGCAGCTGCTGCTTTCTTAACATTAAGATGCAGATGTGCAGCTTGTTATGTTACTTACATTACTGAGCGTCGATACTTCACTGGACAGAGTGCCGTATCCTTCTTCTCCAGTTGAGAAACCGTCTTTTTGCCGAGACCTGCAAAAATATAAATCAACAGCATTTAAAATACCTGCTAACACCACATTCTATTTTAGACCCCCCCATTAATCATCTTCAGATACCACATTATTCTTCTTAATACAAGCAGTAAACAGCCCATTACCCACACAGCCCTAATTACATTATCACATGGATCATTTTCAGCACAATGATCATTTCAGCCACAAAATGTCAAAAGTGGTGGCCCTTTTCTCTGAGGAGGATGACAAGAGAGCTGAGAAACCTCTGTGACAGTAGAGAGAGGTTCCTGGACCCTTCTTGCCTGGGTTTGTGTGTTCTCTTATATATACACACACACACATAGAACATTACTCATAATACTAGATAGCTATTAATAGATCAAAGACACCTCAGGGAGATCATGCTTCTTTGTACATAACCACTCAGGTCTTGAACTAAACCTGTATAATTGCCTTTCCAGTATTTAATGTCTCACCATGAAATTATTTCTGCCAGCCAGATAATGCTGACCTTGCATGAAGATTACCATTGTCTTATAGTTATACTGTGTGTGTGTGTAGGGGGGGATATTTTCCTTTTTGATGGAAGAAAGGATAAAGATAATCAAATTGTAGAATTGTTAATACACATAAATCTAAACTGTTTTTTAAAATTCACAATCATTACCTCTGCCAGGTTATGTTTTCACCCCTGTTTGTTTGTTTGTGTCTGTCTGTCATCAACATAACTCAAAAAGTTATGTACCGATTTTGATGAAATTTTCAGGAACTGTCAGAAGTGGGCCAAGGAACAGATGATTAGTTTTTGGTGGTGATCTGGATCAATAATCTATCAATAATCAATAATATTCAAAAATTGCTGCCTTCGCAGAGGTCTGCACTCTCGGATTGCTTTTCTAGTTGTTTCTTTTTTTTTATCAATTAAAGTTGGCACTATCCACATAAAATCTTCCAACAGATATGTGGTAATAACAGTAGGGGAAACTTGGTTAAGGTGTCTAAGGAACACTCTTTGTGTTTTTTTCAACTTTATCATGCCTTCTCAAAATTGACAAAAATGTTTTTAGTTCATTTCAAATTTTATCTTTGGCTGACATTACACAGGTTTACAGTCAACTAATCAATTCAGAAACACATACATATAAACATGCAGTCACACAACAGGTGGAAATGAAGAAAACTTTAGATCAGAATTAGGCTTCATTCAGTCTATGTCATTATGTGGGCAGTGAACTCTCTTCTAGTGGCTGTTAAAAGGGAAACTGGGTTTGACTTCCTCAAAGTATTAACTCAATCTTTTCAAATGGGGGGGGAATACTGTCCTTTTCAAGTAAAAATTAGAATATACCTATCGAGTGTTAGCAATGAAGTTAAAAAGCAGGCCCCTATACAGCTGTATTCTGTGCAGTAAAATGCTATTTAGAAATATAATTTTTGTGACTAAAAAAATTTTGTAAGTTTGATAATTTTTGCCCATTGAAAAGATAGAGTAATTATAATAGTTGACAAACACAAAGCTGAACTGTTTTTGAACCCAAAAGCTAACTGCAATTTGATGAATTTCCAACATGTGCTTCCTTCATTATAGTAAGTGCAATGTGTGTAATTTTTGCAACTTAGAGAGAAACCTGTTTTCCCTGAATTCAGACTATGAATAATTATCAACCTAGACTTGTTCCTCTTCCTTGTTGTAATTTGTCTAAGATCTAGGTTGTCGACCAAATAAGCTTGTTTTTATCACATTCAGAGTAACCTGTGTTCAGTTTGAGAAGTTATGTGATACTGGCAGCTGGAGATCTAGCTATGATACAAAACATAACTATGACAGCCACCAAACTGTCCAAAAATACATCTAAATCTTGCTACTGGCTGCTATCACTGTTTTATCTTTACATAATAAGTGTGTAGTATCACACAGAATATTTAAACCTAGACACCTATAACACCATTATCAATTCATCTAACTTCATTGTTCTAACAGCTTTAGAGATTAGTATTTTTGCATCTGTTTTTAGGATACATAGATAACCATGTAAAATATTGTGTTTTGTTTAAAGGCTTTAGAAATTTATATTTTGTGCATCTTTTTTTATGTTAATATTCATCGTTTTGTTTTTGGAGTTTCTCTTCATTTCAGGTTCATAACAAATAAAACTGTCCTGTTCTGTTTTCAGTTCTCCTGTTACTACATGTTGACATGAAGGTAACAGATTTCAATTGCTTACAACTGCTAGTTCCACATTCCTAACTACACACTACTGTTACATGCCAAGATTGAGAAAGTGCCACATGCAAGCTGCAGTGTAAGAAATTATCATGTTAACTTAAATGACTTCTTCACATTTCCATCTGTCACTGTCATGTAATACTTTAAACTATCATGCAGACAAAAATTTTAAAGCTGCAGCTGTAATACTGAGAAGGTTCTACATATCAAAGATGGTGTCCCTGACCTGTCTATATTCTTGCGAGGACTTCGTGGCTTGGGCACTGGTTGTACGTGAGGACTGTCACTGTGGCCGACAGGATCGTTGAGGTCAGAAGGTATTGTAATACTCTCAGACTTTCCTGTCCGTCTGCCGGGATAACCTTGGGAATGCTCAACCCCCTGGGAATGGAGACAATATTATGAAATAATATACCAAATTCTTGCAAGGCAAGAAATGTGAAATATGGCCAATTACTGAAACAAAAGGCTTGAAATACTTTCACAGTTTTAAAGTTTGTACCCAAGTATTACAATGCAACAGGTGGCAAAAAAGAAAATATTTTAAAAAATTACTAACTGAAAAACCCAATAATTTTGTCTAACAATTCAGATAACAGATATATAAGTAGAAATATATACTTACGTCTTCTTGGAACATTTCAGTGGCGGCAGAGGTAGACCTGTGTCTCTTTGGTTTGGCGTTAGTGTCGCCCTCTAGTGAGACTCCAGATCGTGGTGACAACAATCCTTCATCATCCTCATCCTCCTCCTCTTCATCATCGTGGTCTCTGCAAAAAGAACAAACACTCGTTCTATTTTCTTCAGCATTTTCCAACTTTTCCATAATTACTAACTGAAGGACAGTCTTGAAGTTTATCAGTCCCTCCCTAAAGTTCTTATTTCTTTTTATTCTCATTTTCAACCTTCTGGACTTTTCCTAAATGTATTTACATTCTAATAATTCTTTAAGCATTGTCATTAATTGTACACTGCTACAATCTAAACAAATCTCCAGTTCAGAAAAAATTAGCTAAATATCACCACCCCTGGCCTTCAGGGCAATAAAATATACAAAACCCAAAGTTCTAGTAAAAAATGTCAAACCAACTAATGAAGTCTCAATCATTGCAGTAAAGAGTCATAATACACTTTCAAGAAATCTAATGATTTTATCTGCACAAAGTCAGTTATGTGTAGCATATGTGACAGAAAGTCTACACAGTGTTTGCTGTTTGACACCTGTATCTAAAACACCACCACCTCAACTTACATGTATCTATTGGGAGACGATGATTCCTCTCGGACCTGAGCCTCTTTAGTTCTGTCTTTCCTTTTCTTTCTAGGCGCTGGCGTAGGAGCTGAAGAATAAGAAGCACAGGTCATACAATAAGGAAGAGGCATATCTGCAACTCTGCCTAGGCCCCAAGGCAAGCTATTATCCTTACTTGTTTGCCGAGTTACAATAATCTGAAATGAATGAGTCACACAGCTGTTGGGAAGAATAAAGTGGACACAGTTTTGATCTTTGATCTTTTTATACTGTCCAAGTTGACAACATGCCTGAAGAGGACTGGTTTCAGCAACAACATGGCGTACCTATGTCCATTATGTCACACATGTCCAGGTCGGTATTCTAAGACCTTAAAGTACACCATAATTAGGATGCCTTATTAAAGAGAACCTGGGGACTCATTAAAGGTCATGGTAATGTTAATATATGTTAATAGTTTATCAATCAATGCTGCCTGGTTAACATCTCTCTCTCTCTCTCTCTCTCTCTCTCTGTGTGCACGCGCGTATGTGCGCAAACATGTGTGTGCATGTACACATGCAAATGAGATGGCTTTCTAAAAGTGTATGTCTAAATCAAAAATCTTCTCGATAAAAAAATTTTTCCCACTGATTTAAGATATTTATCTTAACATAAATACTGTACTTACTGACAGGCTTGTGATCACTGTCATCATCAGAGCTGATGTCACTGCCAAACAGGTAGTCCTGGGTCACCTCACTGATCACATTCTTCACCACTCTGTAATAAAAGGACCAGTTAGACATGAGAGAGAGAGAGAGAGAGAGAGAGAGAGAGAGAGAGAGAGAGAGGGGGAGGGGTAATCAAATCATGCTTCAAACATTTCATCAACTTAATTAATTTATGTCTTTATTTTACATAACTGAGACTGATTTTTTTTTTTTATACAGTACCTACAAGTACTAAGCCAGCTTTAGTAAATTTAATGGTATTCAAGAAACCTTTTAACTATAAGTATTGGCCACATGTGCAAACCTTATTAACCCATTACTGATTAAAGACTAATTAACATGACTGACACAAATTAAGCGAGCTCAAAATCAAAGCAGATTCACTTACTCTGAGGCGACCACATCAATTACAGGAGAAGCCATTGTGGATCCTGTCTCACTGAAAGAAGATAGGTTTACTCACTAAAAGAGTATAGATTTACTGAGAATTCTAGACTATGTACTGCAATTACCTTAATAGGTTCATCAATCACTTCTTATGGTCATTAATGGTGCACCAGGAGTGGGCGGGAATGTTCTCAGGATATTCTCAGGTAAGATATACAAATTGGAGTGATACTCATTTCTTAATAATAGTTTTCATGTCACATATGAACTATGTTGGTGATAATGCAGTAACATTAGTAGTGCTCCACTGGCATGTGCAGAGCTTTGGATCTGACGGAAAAGCGTATTTCTATCAAGGCACCATATGATATGTACTATGTAGAACTCAAACACATGAACAATGTTCTAAGTCCCTCCTCATTCCAGGTCTTCTCTATATGACGACAAGTTGACATCATCCAAAACAGTTAACTTTTTTTGCATTTCAATATTAACTCATTCACACAGACATGCTAAAAACTTAATACACATGGGCATTCGAACCTGCAGTTATGAAACTTTTGCCAGACCAAAGGACTTTTTTGGGACTGAATGTAAATTCGAAATGCTCCCTCTGAAAATTGCTGCAAGTCCTTCGGATGGACGAGACACATTTTTCAACTGATCCTTGAAAATTATTTTGGCCAAGACGGGTGGGACTGACAGTTTCAGCATGTCTGTTCAGTAACATAATATTCTAATCAGTCATATGTCCCATCGAACACACACCAGTAAGGGTGCTGTCTTGTTATAAATTATTACTGGTAGTATGTGCACAATATGTAACCATTTTAACATATTACACATGAAACAAAATGTACATCATCTTAACAACTAGTAAATTTAGGTACTGTTACAAACCTTTCTAAGTGAAAAGGAGACGTTGCTCTTGGATCCAAAAACTCATCATCACTAAAGCGCGGGCTGAGCATGCTACGACTGCGAGGAGTTGTTCCGCGTGATTCATCACTGCCCTCTACTTCCTCGCTGTCCAGGTACGCACCGCCATCTTGCTTCATCTTCGACTGCAAGTCAAGCCAATCTTTCAGGTGATATCTCATTTTTATATATTAAAGTCTATTAATTTACTTTTTCAGTTAGTGTTTCTGAAAATAAGTGACAAGTGTGACATATTGATTTAAACAACATTATTTTAAAGACTGCCTACTATAACCTAGCCTGTCCACTGCAAATCTGGTTGAAAATTGCTGTTATCTTGTAACTTACCCGTCTAGGAGAGGGTACTGGGGCGCTGACATTGCTGCTGTCTATCTCAAATTTTGGTGGTGGAGGGCGTGGAGGGGGGGTTCTGGGCTGCTTGGCTTCCTGAACCTGCAGCAATACAACAAATTTATAAATATACACGTCATGAAATATCTGACATTAGTCATTCAACTTTGAATAAGTCACAGAAACTATTGGCTGATCATTTTCTTTTCACTTGTAAATATATGAAAACTGAATATTGCATTTTTTAAGTATCACAATCTACTATGCAGTTAAAAAATAAACAGGCCTGTCCTCAGGCACGTACGCCCGTGCATGCAAGCACGCACACACATACACTACTCCAGTATAAGTCATATCTGTCCATCAGATCTCACCTGTATTCTCTGTGACTTGGCTGGAGCTGGTTTCAGTTCTTCCTCTGAGGAGTAAATCTTGTCATCAAAGAGCTGTTCAAACTGATTGATAAACTTGCAGACAATCTGGTTGGTCACCCCTTGCTCTTTCAGTCCTGCTATACCGTCACTGCACCTAAATGATGTATAGGTATGAATCTCTCTTATCTCTGGCCTTGACTTACTAACTGGTGAACCTCACCTTGTGAACCCTCTTCCAGATTATTTTAACAAGTGCACAGTTAATTTTGCTGATAAAAAATATAAATATCAACAATGAAGTTCACAGATATATTTTCAGATAACTAAAAGGACTTTATGTCAAGAGGCTGACAACTTATGACTGGTCAAGAGCAATGGCTTGCACATGTTTGTTGATGAGACCAGTCTTCTCTACAGAAAATCTTTCACCTTTTTAAAAAAACATCTCTCAAAGGTGAGTACAAGTAGCAATGACTTTAGTAATACCTGACTGTAATGAACAGCCATATATTGTATTGTGAAGAATTTTGTCTATACAACTCCAGCTAATTTTACAAGCATGTAATATGAACAGCAAAGCAACCTTTTGCATCAATAAACCTTTTCACAGTAACTGAATATTGGTTTAAGTATACACGGCATATAGATGGAATTAGCTGGAAGTATTCAATTTAGAACTCTATCTCTGGCATCCAGGTAATAAATAACTCTAGTTAAACAACCCACCCCCATTATCCTGGTACCCGTCTTATAACTACTGTACATAGAACAAATAATCAATCTTATATACTAGCTGTCACATTTATGTATCTCTTCACATGTTCATATGAATAGTAATACAGTTGAAACAACCACTAGACCAACTTCAGTATATGCTATTTCTGTTTTCATGAATAAAATATTCTAGTCAATTCAATCTAAACTAAATAGGTATGACATTAAATAAATAAATAAATAAATAAATAAATGTTCCATTTTCTTGAAGCAATATAACATTTAAGCCAGAAGTAGACTGATGTATTAGCCTGGTGTAGGTGTGGACCAGTCCCATACAGAACCAATACCATAACCCAAGAGTCAGACCATCTATAGACATCCAATGGTTTCAAACATTGGAATCCCATCTTTATCTATCTGCTCTTCTAGCTAAACCACCTGATGCTGTTAAACTGATTTCTGAACTAGGCCACTTCTATGACCCCATTCCCATTGACAACATCGGTCTACCTGGAACAAAACCAAGTCTGTGGGGACTCTCGCTGAGTGCAATCAGCTAGACTGAATGACATGCCTCCTCTTGTTTCTAATATACTGGTAAAACCACCAGCATTTCTGTATCCTGTAATAGATGTGGAACCAGACCCCTACTGTACCCACCTGAATAAATTAGGCCCAAACACAATCCCCAGGGCCATGGCACTCATCTTATTGCTGTTCTCTCTCTGAGCCACGTGGACCAGGAATCGACACAGGTACTTCAGCTGGGCGTAGTTGATCTTGGGTAAAGTCTTAATCTGCTGCTTTAACTTCTGTGTGCACAGCTCATCCTTGTCACCATATTCTGAGGAAGAGAGAAGAGTTCTGTTAGTGCAAGAATGATTTGCATATATATATAACAAGGCAGCAAAGCTGTCAAATGTACAGACAAAAAGCAGACAATTACAATGCACAAAATAGGCTGCTGTCAATTCTGATGCAAAAGTTCATTATGCTTAACTGCAAATTCAACATCAAATTTTAATTATGCTCAACAGGTAATACCAATGTAAGTGAAATGTGAAACAAGCGTAAGGCTTCGGGCCCATGGGAGTTTAAGTTCACACTTTGAATATGCCAGAATGAGAAAAATGAAAATTTCACATAAAACTGCTTAAATTCAATAATAAATGATAACCCATTTGAGCTGGCTTTCTTATTTGAACTACATGCCAATCCTACATATCATACTTGCAAGTTGAAAATACTAACAAGTAACACAGTTTTCTTTTCATAATGTTTGTAGTAGCAGTGCAAAAAGATTTTTGTCAATTTTGATGTAACATTACATAATAAATTACAGAATAATTATCACCAATTTTTGATTATTGACTATAAATAGCATGGACAAGTAGAGAATTTGATTACCATTTGGCTTCATGTCCATGGGAGCTTCGAGTCCCACAATGAATATGCCAACATGATAAAAATGAATATTTCACTAAAATGTATAACTTCCAGAAAAAGAAGCCAATTAGACTGCTTTTCCAGCTCAGGCTGCATTTAAGTCCTTTGTTTCTTTTTTGAAAGTTTGACAATCATAAGTAACATGGTTTTCCCATTATGGTCATCATGGCAGCAGCACCCAAAATTGTGTTTTCTTCTATTTTAATGCAATATTACATAATGCTTAACAGCATAATGACCATCAGTTTTTAATAATAAAAGATCCGTATCACAGATTTTCAGAAAATGTGATTAGCATGGGTCTTCAAGCTCGTGGAGGTTCTTAAGTCACACTTTGAAAATGCCAATATGTGAAAAATTAAATTTTCACAAAAAAAAAAAAAAAAGTTTAACTGCCAGAAAAATTTACCAAACAAACTGCATTGCCCACTGAAGCTTTATTTAAGTCCCATGTTTCTTTCCTGTAAGTTTGAGAACAGTAAGTGACATGGTTTTCCTTAAATGGTTATCATGGGAGCAGTGTCCAAAATAGGGGTGTCTTCAAATTTTGATGCAATATTACATAATGTTTAACAGGATAATTACCATCAATTTTTAATAATAAAATATTAGTATCATGGATATTCAGAAAATGTTTAACAGGATAATTACCATCAATTTTTAATAATAAAATATTAGTATCATGGATATTCAGAAAATGTTCCTAGCAAAGGTCTTCAGGCACAAGGAACTTCAAAGTCACAACTTGAAAATGCCAAAATGTAGACAAGACAGCACTGTCCTGAAATGTGTTTTTTTTCCATTTTTAACAATTTTTTAACATATAACAAAATTAACAATTTACTGCCATTTTATATGACCAACTAAGAAAATTGATGAGATAGGAAAAATATCAATAGAACAGTGTTAAATGTCCAATTTCCTCCATTCTGAGATTCTGAACATAGTGAATGAATGAATCTGACAAACTGCAATGATATGGGTTTATTTCCATTTTTGAAACTCTATTATACAATACGTTTACCATCATTTTTACATAATCAACTAACAATGTTGTAAAGATGCAGGAAATGTCAAACAAACACTTTTACGAATCTTATTAGTTAAATAATGAGACTGTTAACATGCCTAAGAATTGAATCTGAGGAAATGTGAAAAAACAGCATAACTTAAAAAATAATGGCCTGATTATGCTGATATTCGAACTTGACCTGCGAATTAGTAAGATTAATTACTCCTGTGAGTTTCATGACAACAGGTCCATCGGTTTTCCTTGAAATGTGTTAACAGTGTTGCACATATGCTGAAACGTGAAAAAATCAGCATAACTACTAAAATAGTGGCCCGATCATGCTGATTTTCGAACTTGATCTGCGTTTTAGTAAGATTGATTACTCCTGTGAGTTTCATGACAACAGGCCTATCGGTTTTCCTTGTAATGTGTTAACAGTGTTGTATATATGCTAAAAAGTGAAAAAACCGCATAAATTCTACAATAATAGCCCGATCATGCTGATTTTCGAACTTGACCTGCGTTTTATGAATATTAGTCAGCTCTGTAAATATTAAGCCAAAAAGTAAAACTGTCTTCCACTTATGGTGTTAACGCTGAAAGTGCACGGCGACATGATCGGCGACGGCGACGGCGACGACAGACGCAGGTGATGGCAATATGTACAGACACATCTGTGTCTGTACATAAAAATTTGATAAAAATGTTGGTATCTGTAGTATCATCCCTACAACATTATTTATCACTGATCAATGATCACCTTTAAAACTTACTGAAAAATAATCAATCTAATGCTGTAGAAAGTTATTAACAAAAGCAATGGGCATTTAATCACTCAATTGTTTGATTTATGGCAATATGAACCATTTGTGACACACGGAGTTCTAGGAAACACCATAACACTTACAAAATACTTCACTGAAATTAGTACTGTACAATACCTTCATGTATCTCCACATATTTCTGTGTTTCGCTCTCTGGGATGACAGCATCAGGAAGTTCCCGAAGGAACAACTTTAGCAGCCCCGCCACCGCCATGACATCTCCTGCCTCAAGGAGATCCGCGTCCCCTGTCTTGTCAAAAGACGCCTTCAACTTTTCCACCACTCTGGCGTTGCCGTTGACACGGAAAATACCCTCGTGACCAATACCTGGTGAGAGACAGAAGTGAATTATCACATTGGATGTTTGGTTTTATTGACATCACAAAACATATCCCAATCTTATTATTGTATATCAGAATTTGACTTGTGGTTGTTTTATATAAGAGCACTGAGCTACATTTAGAGAACTGATTCATTTTATATGTTATATGTTTGTCAAGTGTCAAAAAAAAAAAAAAGACTGTGAAAACCAAATCTCCCACATGTATTTTGCATTGTTGGCACACAATTTGTATTGTCTTTGTGTATGCAGTAATGGTAACGTGCAGATAGTATATTACATGAAAACTAAATCACTGACATACAATATGTAACAAATGTAACATTTCTTCTCTGTATAACATGCAAACTCTGTCGATCTTGTAAATATCACAAATAACATCTGTTCACACCGCAGCACAATTAGCTTTTAAACTTTAGCAGCATCCACTTCATGTAACAGTCTGTCCAACAAGCAAAGAGATCAATGTAATTAATAAATACTGTTGACTTACCATGCATACGGATAAATTCACATATTTTGCGCACCACAAAGGGAATTTCCTGGTCTTTGGTGATTAGATCTTCCAAAGGAAGTCCAAATGTCTTGTTGGGAGAGCCATTGGTTGTTTTTCTTTTACTTAATGGAGAGCTCAACAACTTCTTCATTTTGTCCATACGACTTTGTTGACTAGAGGTTATCCTGAGGCTCTAAAAACAAGAAGAAACTTCATTTTTTCAAAATTATTTTCAAATGTAGTTTGTGAACATTTCAATGATAAAGTATTATTGGGATTTCAATAATGTATCATACCACAGAAGTCTGATTTTAAAATAAAATGAAAATGTTACTTTCAAAAAGTTTTCATAATGATAAAAAGCATACAGAAAGAGATAGTTAAATGCTGGAACCAAATATGTAAAGAAGAAATAAAACTTCTGTGGCCATAAGTAAATTGAATCAATTATGGCAAAAAAGGAATTAAGTTTTTAAGTGAGTTACTCATCTCTATCAGCTCAATTAAGAGTGAGAAGTTAGGACAAGCATCAAATGTAAGAAATAAAGCAGATGCGGCTGCAATTTAAGAGATCTAGGTGAGGATGAGTTATAGTGAAGCCAAATTTCAATGTTTAGGTGTAGAACTAGGCTGAATTTTCATAATTAGGTGAAGAGCGAAGCCCAATATCCATAATTAAGTGTTAAACTAAGCTTTATATCCATAATTTGGTGTAGAACTAAGCCAGATATCCATATTAGATGTAGAACTAAGGCAAATATCCATAATTAGAACTAAGGGCCAAGCCTATCATGATGTAATGTTGTACACCACTAAATCTTCTAGTGGGACCTTGTATTAATGTAGTGCACATAACTATGAAATGGTATGAAAACAAAATCAAATTCCTCTCTAGTGCAATTAAGTCAACCAAAGAACCCACAGAAAAGGATAGTTGTGTCTCACAAAAAAAGAAAAAAAAAATCACAGAAAACACCAACCAGATTTGCATTCCATTTGATATGCGATTGCATACTAGTAAGTTATGTTCAGTGAATCTGTACCATAGCACTGGGAACATACTCATATTACCAACATTCTACACACTTCTTAACTGATTAACATTTTACTATTTATCATAATAATAATAATATTAATATTAATAATAATAATAATAATAACGTATACAAAGTATATGATCTAACATAACAATACATATAAAAATACCAATATTACCAATATTTCTGTAGTAAAATACCTATTATTTCCAAAATCAATGTAAAAATTCACAAGATCAAATTGTGGGCTTTAAAAAATTTCAAACTTTTACTAGCAAAATCTATGCAATCAGTGCAACCTATCAACCAGCCACCTTTCACCCTTAGTTTCATAGCACTGACAATGCATTTCCCTTGCCCAGTATACTCCTTCCATTATCAGCCTGCCAGTTTCTAGTAGCAAGTTATACTCAGGGTATTAATCTCACTCCCTATATCATAGTACTCCATGATAAAGAACCATGAATATATCTGTGTATCTAAGGGTGCATTCAGATTCACATATTGTACTAGCTAGGTCAGTCCAACTCTGTGGGAGATACTGGCTCAAGTACAATCAGTGGAATCAGCTTAATCAGCACAGTGACACCATAGTTAATTACCTCCTAGCTGCTTAAGGAGGCATGTCAGACAATTCAGCTGACTCAATTGATTGCACTTTGGTGAGGATCTCCCGCAGAGTTGGATTGCCTAGCTAGTACGATGTGTGAATCTGAAAGCCACCTATATCCACACAGTCATTATCAGAGCTCACTTTTACAGGATGATGTTTGGGAACAAAGTGGCTAAAATCTGGCAGTGCTGGTTATAAAGTAGATGGACACAGGCAATTAATATTACATGTTGTCCATTATTAATTAAAATCAGAGGCATTGCTGGGTCTCTGGTTATAAAGCAGATGGACATAGGTAATCCATACCACCATATGTATAATTAAATCACAGGCATTGCTGGGGTCTCTGGACTCAGTGGAGTGCCCTGTATCTTTGGAATAGGAACAGCTGCTGGTCCAGCTCAAATAGATCACCATCACTACATGTGTTCTTCTTCTCCAAAGTTTGTTAACTTACACATATTTGCTTATATATATTAGCTTTAAAGACACATACAAATATAAACAAATTATACTGGCACTCCCTTCTAGAAGACAAACACCAAACTTAAATGTGAGGTTTAAAAGTGACCAGTTGCTGCACTGAAAATCGCATTCCGTGTCACAATAAAAAAGTTTTTTTTTTATCTCACCTGTCTACTAGTAGTCACTCCAAACCACTGAGGCATGATAAGTGTTATACAGAAGAATAACTGCTACTGCAGATTATACTAGTGCTATAAAGTATACACTACTGGTACACACTTGAAAATTCTTCTCTCTGGTAATTCCATTTCTGCTCAAGGTAGATTTTCCAGATTCTCATTAACTCCCATAAAGAACTTCAATTCCTAGCTCAATTATGTCTTTCTGCAATTTTTTAATTAAATTAATCAGGAAGAAACTTTTAACTTTTTCCTCTCTTGCAGCTGTTGCATGTCATTTTAGTGTTTTCACAAAGACTTTCTATCCTTTTTTTTTCAATTAATAATCAGATGATCCATCTGCCGCCTGTGATGAACAAGATGTTCACAGTCATACAAGGTCCTGGTTAATACGTCACTTTGTTGGTTAAAATGTGATGTCATGAGTGACAAGAATCACTGGAAAACATGATACATCAAAGACTGGGTTCCCACAGATTTAGATCGATCCATCTGGATTGACCTAACTCCATAGGGGTTCACGCTAAATTGCTGTCAGCTTCCAGGAGCCGAGCGCGCACTAAAGTTAATTACCCCCTTACAGCTTTTAGTAGACGGGACAGACATTTAAGCCGGTTAAGCTGACATCAATCTACTGAGAATTCCCAGGGGGAAAGATCGATCTAAATATCTGTGGGAATGGTCTCAAAGATACCAACTGACAGAAGCTCTTACAATTTTCAATATATATATATATATATATATATATATATATATATATATATATATATATATATATATATATATATATATATATTGTGATTAATTCATAAACTATTTTTAAATGAAAATTTCAAATATTCTATTATTTAAACAAAGTATTCACTACACTGATAACGATATTATAGATTTTCATATCTTCCTTTCATACCCCACTTTTTTCTTTGCATATATAATCACACAGCTGCTAAAACAGTATCAACTCCACAATTGGAACATTCACATGATTTTACACTTCATACCTTATTATTTTCTATAACCTTCAACTACGACCATCAAAGCTCCACATTAAGCTATAGCTCTAAGTGCAGTATAAGTTATCATATTTAAAACCCAAATATTATAGATTCTTTGACTGGAATTATTCTAATATATATATATATATATCTGGATTTTAGATTGTGTATCAAGATTCCTATATGCGTGTATGTCTCTTAAGACTTGTGGCTAAATGCACAACGCTGAATCATACAAGACAAAATTTGCCCTCTATCACTTTCCACTGATTTCCCTTCACCTGTGCATAGCAACAGTTGCCATGGAAACAATCTCTCTGTACAACACCAACTAATGAACTATGTCAACATATTTTATCAAATATTAATACCTTAAGGTTAAGGTAGGAAACATATGTTGAATTAATAGTACGTACATCTCCTATCTCATTAAGTGCCCCACTGGGTTTTCCTGTTATGAATTATTTTTTCCATTTCAATACTTACATATAAATTTACAGTTTGACTTGTTAACTTAGCTACATAACAATTTATCAAAAAAAAGTCTGTAGGTTTCAGCTTCAAATCCAACTAAATCATTTAAGAGATTTTTAAAAGAATGCGTGGAGCAAATCACTGCTTGAGAGGCTCTGCCAAACAGTTGCTATTAGTATAAACTGAAATAATAAATATTGCAGATGTGAGGATTAGAGGTATTTGTGATAAAGGTAAAGTTAGGATCAGCACACATTAGTATCATACTCACTTACCTTTCTGTTATTTACTAAAGGGAGAAAGATTAAAAAAGCTATACTGAAGATAATTTTTATGTTAACAGCAAGACTCGAGACATTTTTTGTCAGAACGTAATCACTCAAAGTTCAGCAGTTTACAACACTAAGTCTAAATGATAAGGCCAATAACATTATCAATTTTTAAATGAATCACTTTTACTCTATCTGCAAGTTGTAATGAATCAAAGGGAAAATTGCATGACAATCTAAAATAATATAAATAATTTAGCAAAATAGACATAAATTGTTGATCAGTGCAAAAAAAAAAAGTGACATGTTGTTTTCATATGTCAGGTAATAGAAGGCAGAGCACCTGGTGTAACACTGGGGTTTATCTTCATAACAACACACGCACACACACACACGCACGCACCCACGCATGCTACTATATAAAAGACTTCAGACAACAAATACCATATATCAGAACACTATCTTAATGCTTTGTTTTGAAAACAGTATTAAGAACAGCTTAAAGGTCTATATTTAGATCATTGATATCCTGGATATGAACTAGATTAACACAGGGAGAGCAGAGCAAAGATGGGGTGTGTATAGAACATGGGTTAAATTATGTAGAAAAATAGCTTCATTCCCCCCCCCCTCCCATAGAGCAATGATAACAATTATTGTCCACATCAGTTAGAAATCTTTACATAATGCCACTTTGTGCCAAGTCCATATCAATACCTTTCGCTTTAAAATCAAGAGAACCTACAGTATATCCCTTATCCCATTTTCCCCATGTAGAGGGCAGGAAACTCACTATATGCTCGTGTTCACAGCAGATCTAACATTGACACTATTTCCTGTCCCATTTTAGACAGGTTGTGAACACAGCTTAAAGTCGTGTTTCCATTAGCTGGGTCTGAGCCAACTCAGTGGGCTGTAAGAATAAGTAAACATAATGTTTTTCTTGTCCCTCTGTTATCCCACCCTCCTCACTATAACTAACAGAAGTCATGTAGTAATAGAATGTCTATACCTATGGTGATCTGATCATAAACACACAACATGCTCAGATGGGCCAACATAACCTGGTAAGAAACACGACTTGGGGGGGGGGGGGTCAACCTTTTCTAAGGTCCCATTCAGAATAGGGGAGCAACTAGTCCGGAGGTCAAACATGAAAGCACACTACAAAGTTTGCCATCTAATCCACTAATAGACACTATACAGATATCCTGTGGGGAAGTATTCAAATGGGTCAGCCATATTTGACCCTCGAACTAGCTAGTCCCTTATTCTGAATGGGGCCTAAGTCTTATCATAACCACACAACATGCTGAGATGGGCTGACCTAACCCGATAAGAACCACGGCTTGGAAGTCACCCTCTTGTATGTCCTGTGCTCTACTGTGAATCACCCACCTGTTCCTGCAACAGCTGCTTGGCAATTACACTGTCAGCAACTTTGGATGAACTTCCACATACAAAACTATGTGGCATAATGGGCAACAACTCCTAATACACATATCCCATCCAGAATGATGTGAAAGTTCATTTATCTGAAAGAGTGAAAAAAAATTATTGAATTACAACATACCTATAAAATGATCTCTCATTTAACTGCCATACTGTGTGTGTGCAGATATCACTCAGTAAGTGCTAAATACTTCCTATATGACTTCAATGGTGCTTAAAAAAGGCATCAAAAGGTTGGAGACATGATCTTGGCCATAAAACCTATAAATATTACAGGCAACTGGAGTCAAGCCATTGGTTTTACACAGCTATAAAAATGTGGTATTTTCTCTAATGAAAGGTTTATCAGAAAAATATCTGATTTCATTTGTTTGATGATAAAATGTACTATTAATATCATTACAGCATGCTGAAACATGAAGACTCCAAGAATGACTAAGTTCAAGTGCAAACATTTACACAAATAACTGCAAACAAGGGAAAAACGAATAATTGCATATTTAATATGATATGTTTTTTGAACAATAAATATTAAATTATCATAATCATTGAATTACAGGTGAAACAAATGCCCCACCCCCCTTTTTAGCAGGTAAGACAAAGTATAGGAAGGGAAATCCATATTTTATATAAGTCACATGGATTTATCTGCATGATCAATAGTTACTTTAAGAGCTACTAATGAATACAAACTGCTACATAACACGTGCTTGATCCAATATTCCCATTGGGACATGATCAATAATCCATACTAGTTAGCAATGTTCATGTTCAAAGAACAGGTAATCCTGACTGATGATAATAGCATGGATCATGGGAATACTTGAAGGTCAGGGTTCTTGCACTGTTGGCTTACTGCAGCATTTTATCTTTCCGGGGGTCCAAATCAGATTAGACATGGATGAGGAAAAAATTTACCCTTTCAGGTTAACTTCCAGGAAGGAAGCCAACACTAGAAATAGCACTGACCTCACAATAACAACAAAATGTTCACATAACTAGCATCTTTTAATATATTCTGTGAGCAAGGGTTTATTTATTTATTTATTTTTATTTATTCTTTTTTTTTTTTTTTTGGGGGGGGGGGGGCAGGTGATTAAAGGTTATTCAGCTGCTGATTAAAAAGATGTTTAGCTTGCTTGGATAAGGAGAAGAAACCATGATATCACCCTTTCTATGATACAGAAATCGTAGTTTTTTTTTACTTAAATCAATTTTTCAGCAAATCTTTAGCAGTATGAAATTACAATATGCCAACTCATGACCCCCAGGCCCACAAGACTAAACCAGACACATTTTGAATCTGTGCATAAAAAACTGCAAACTCTGGCACAAAAAAAAAAAATTGGTCTAGACTTTAAGTAACATAGGGAAAACTGAATATGAGACTGAATACATTGCACAATCATTTAGCATTTAGCTAAATTGGTGACTAATAGCACTACACGAGAGTCTGTGTTAATTAATATTCAGCCACTTGCATTCCTGTATCAATCTCTCAACACTGTGTAAATGAGAATGCCAAAGCAAAATTACTTACTAATAAACTTCATGACTGCTTTACATTTGGGTACTACAAAATAATGACTACTAGTAAGCTCCTTACCATTCAGGGCTGCTTTAAAGACCTGCAAGGTATCAGACACTCTCCTAAATGCTGCATTCGTCAGCTGTTTATTTTTTAGGATATCCTGCGCTATGGTGGATGTTCTTTTCTCTTAACAGTACTTAATTCTGAAACAAATAAAAAATGCTAAGTTTTTTTCTATTTAATTTGAAAAGGATGCTCTTGCAACAGTGACTTTTCAATATTTTAGTTAAAGTAATAGTTTAAGTGCAAGTCATAAATTCATAATCAAAGTAGGCAGTCAGTTACTTTAGGCATGAATGATGAAACATCCATAAACTCTGACATATCAGCAGAACCAAGCTTTAGCATTACGTGGTAATCCCTTAGTGTATCTGAGACCTGGCAACATGAGAAGCAATGGGAAATTGAAAGGAGTTAAAATTACATGTGCGGATGTTGTCACTGTGTTGTCAGAATCACCAAGATTGAACCTATTTGCATAATTCATTATTTTTTGTTGGTTTAGCATACCGAAATATATCAAAATGTTCAACAGTCCTTTTAAACCAAATAATAAAGAAATGTAAAAGACTTTTTTCTTTTTAGAACACATGTAACTGCTAATAAAGGCAAAGACACTTCAAGTTTAATTTGAAGACCCAAGGGTTGAAAACTGAAATTGCACATTTTTTTAAACATTTCATATGCCAAATTTCAGTATTTATAGAAAAGTATTTGTCGTCAAAACCACCTTACCTTCAAAAATACGTTTCTATAAACAGCTTTCTAATAAGCTACCAAGAACATGACTATCAAGGCTCTTTCTTTTGCATCGCATCTCTCGTTGTCAGATTTTGTGTACAAAATATCCACCACCATGACCTGCGCCTGCGCAAAATATGGCAACATCCGGAAATGATTGTAGCTAATGTACACACTGAGAAAGACCCATTGACAATATTGGCACGGGTTCATTGAACAAAAGAGGAACAAATCTTTCGAAGCATAAATGTAATTTTCTATATATTTTGTCATTTATTGGTCGTTACTTGAAGCTAATTTGCTGTCGATTACACAATGACACAGTAAAGGTATTTTTTCCCATTCTTACATTTCTAAATAACCCCTGCTCCGAAAGATGGCAGATGGAAATGGGAATTGCCCGCCAAATGATGAAGACACGGGGGTGTCAATGGTTGACGTTTTAGAAGAGGAAGAGCAACTAGAAGCAGATGCAAATGCAGTGCTGGGAGATAGCGATGATAAAAACTGCACATATGAATCGGTGAGCGTTGCAAACACACTCACCGGTTGCTCTTGCCAATGTGATCGGAATCGGAATTTTGCTGGAAAACATGAGCATAGCGTCTCCTCTCACCCTGCTAATGACTCCATGTCATTTGTATGGATAATGTCCAAACTGTCGTTTGCTACGCAAAGAAGTTTGTAAATAACATCTGTCTACTTTTTGCATTGTTAAAGTGACAATTAAGAAATATTGAGTAGGGATGAAACTGAAAGTGTGTGTGTACTGGTAGGGAGAAGAGGGGTTTGAATAGTTACAAATACTTGTGTGTTTGCACTATTGTTATATGTTATTCTACATATAATACACTTATTCAAAAGTCCACAGACTGTATTTTTCAGTTTAATTTTACTGTTGAAGTCTGCCAAGCCAAGCTTTTTATAGTCAGTGTCTGAAGAGATTGATCATCAATTTTGAAGCATTTACAACTGTCACTTTGATTAAAATGTTGATGCTATGAGCTACTGAGGTGAAACTTGTTTGACCATAAGTACTATTGAATTCTTGGTAAAATACACTTGTCTATGTTCCTCTAGGGCTATGTTCCGCGGCAGGCAGTGTATGCCTGTGCCACCTGTACTCCTGCAGTACCTGAGGGTAGCCAGCCTGCAGGGATATGTCTAGCCTGTAGCTACGAGTGCCATGAGGGACACAGCTTGTGGGAGTTGTACACTAAGAGGTACACACATGATGTGCCCTTTATTTTATACTGTTTTGGTTGAAAAACAATTCTTTTATGATATACCTGTGTCTGTATTTATCTAAATTATTCTCCTTGTGCAATTTTAAGCTTGATTATGTGGCAGTTTTATCGATGTCTTATGTCTTCGATAATAATATTGCATATTGTTCTTGGTTTGATCAAATAATTTTTTTGAATAAGATGGAATTTTATAAATTTAATCGCTATTTTTGTATTTTATTTGTTTGTAGGAATTTTAGATGCGATTGTGGGAACAGTAGATTTCCAGATTTTACATGCAAACTGTTTCCGGTAAGTTTGTTAAGTGAACGTAACGTAAAGATAAAAAGATGAAGCTTTATTTATGTGATATCACACTATTAGATGAATCACCACATGAACTCTTTCTTTTGCTAGGGTGAAAATTGAAGTAGGCTGCAGCATATTTGACTTCATTGGTTTAAATCTTATAATCAGAATTCTCAATGTCTGTTTGACTACGTATTTTGGATATGTTACAGAACAAAGAAAGTGTCAACCCAGGCAATACATACAACCAGAACTTCAGAGGCGTGTACTGTACCTGCTCCAGACCTTACCCTGATGTGGAGGACAGTGTGAGTGTTTGAGGCACTTTTAGTGGTACACTGAACTGGACTGGTTCACTCTGAGAATTCCTAACATATATTAGAGAACAATTTCATTAAATCTTATATATCCTCACATATATTGGGGAGTTTTACTTCCTCACATTTTGGCGAGTTTTACTTCCTTTAACAAGATTACGGTAATGTACCATGAATTTCGAACAGTAGAAAATAATTAAATTTGGGAAAAGATCGTTCTGGCCGAAATTCATGAAAAGGAGGTGCTCAGAACTTCCGAAAGTTCGAATTTCATGGAATTCTGTCAATTATGACCGGAAGTTGTCTGTTCGTCGCTAGGCCTTCTGTTATCTTCTCCCGACGATCTATTTAGAGTTACCATAATGTATGATTGTGTGAGTGTCGGTAATTGCGACCAAAGGTATACACGTACTTTCACCCGATCACTGTGTATGGCCCATATGCGTCCTCATCTCGCCGTTCGCGGGTCGGTGTCTCCGACGCATACGTAGCCTTCCCTGCAGAAGCCGGCCTCGGCACTACGGCCTCTCCTCCGTGCGAAGAGGCCACTACGACCGCAGATCGGTATGTGCGGCGCACAGGTAGCCTTCGCCACGGCAGCCGATCTGTGTATTACGGTCTCTCTCCGTCGTGTGCTGCGACCAAGATGACAGCTGATTGTTGTCTGCGATCAAATATATTAGGTTTGGTGGGGGGGGGGGGCGGGTTGCAGGGCCGTTTTATTTTTTTTTTTATTTTTTTTTCGCTCAGGCAACCAGCAGCAGCAACTGATTTCCTGGAGCATAGTTGCGTCAATGTACGCATTTGAAAAGCGTGTACGTTTTGTCATTGAAACCATCTTCAAACAAACGCGAGAGATAGGTAATCTAGAGTAAACCAAAAGGCAGTTTTTATATTCGTTCAAGGGACTGGAAGATCGTCAATAGGAGATAGTGAGCGATCTGAGCGCGACAATAAGCCAATTTCCACACTAGTTCAAGGGACTTCGTTACTATATTCGTCAGCAAGAGATCGTCAGCGATCCGAGCAAGCATAGAAGCTTGGACTTTTTGTCCATGCTACATGTAGAAGGCAATTTTCATGTAGTCCGCAGGATATGGTTTGCTGGTTTGCGACAGGTGCGTAACCAGACATACGCACGGATACACTGTGCGTATATAATTTTTTGGCCAACCATGAAATTATTCTCTTTAAATCTAGTGTACTTTTCAAGGAATATTATCGAAAATCCCCTTCGATTATAAGTTAATGTCACATGAATGTACAAATTCTCTGTATAATTTATATATGCACCATTGTTCTGACACCCTTCTCGTTTGCTTTCACAGAACTGAGGTAAACAATATTAGTTACCATCTGAAGTCCGATCTTAATCGTCCATCTAGCTGGAACTTGTTTTACCTCTTAATTAGAGGGTAAAGTGCCCTTCAGCTCACAGGTAGCTTTTGTCTTGAGTGTATCGAACGCGATATTTATCTCAGATAAAAATCTACCTGTGTGTTATTTCAAAGAGCTGCTCCAGCAGACCTGGGGGCACTAGATGAAACTGATCATCGGGCTAAACAAGGAGCCAGAGAAACAAAGGAAGATTGATTTTTCCTGCAAAGTTTCAAAGAATTTTGACACGGACTTGATCCAGCTTAACCCTCCAAACTAACGGGGTGGCATGGGCAATTTTTACAAAATTTACAAACAATTAAACTTAGATATATTACAATTTTATCCTCTAATATAATTTTGGGAGGCATGCACCCGCATGTAAGCTGGGTGATGTCAGTTAGCCCCTAGTTAAATAAATATACCCTTATGAGCAAGGCTTTTCCCAGCGAACCGTCCAGCCGTCATTTGGACGGCCTCTGACATCACCAGACGGCCTATATTTTCAAAGACGGCTAGACGGCTTGCGACTTTTTTTTAATGACGTCTTGGCCTGTCGGGACAGCCGTGGACGTTGTAAGAAATTTTCTTAGAGTAATTTGACGTACCTAGCTTTTATGATGCGTCACAGATGAATGGCACTACTTTGTAGTGTACGCTGATATTCAGTCACGACGAAACTACTTCCTAAAGCTTACAAAACACAATAAAATGTTTCTATGAACAAAACACTAAGCAAACTACAGGCCAATTTGTGAAAGGGGACACCTTCTGGACCTTCATACGCACGGCAACTGACAAAGCTGATTGACAAAAAGGAAAATTTCAAATTTTCAGCGATAGATCGTTCGCAATCCGAGAGAGACCAGGAGGCAATTTTCATATTTGTTAAAGAGACTTCGTAAGCCAAAGGGCGAGACGAGAACGCAATTTTCGTATCGTCAGCGTCGCAATCCGAGTGAAACGAGAAAGCTCATACTCGTTCAGTGGCTTTCGTTTGCGGCAGATTGTCAGCCGGAGATCATTCTCGATTGTTTTTAACCCTCCATCCCTCCCCATTGGAATTTATAATTTTTAAAAATATTTTTCATTTCATTTGTACATTTCAAGGGACTTCATTAGCGGAAGATCGTCAGCGGGAGATCGAGCGAGACAAGAAAGCAATAATGGTAATCTTTATTGCAGCTCTTAACATTGCTCTTTTGTTCTGTTACTGAAGTCTCTACTGTTAACAATGCTATTGTGCGCCTCAGCAAAACTACCGATTGCTATCTCACACCGAATACTGCGGTAAAGAAACAACAGCCCGACAGTAAAACTCTTAATAGATTCTCCTGTTATCTGAATGAATGGATATGACGATGTTGTTTAGCGTCCTAAACTAACTGTACTGATCGTTATCTTGCACCTTGGGCCGCACACGTAGTACTCAGGTAAAGGTACGCTAGGGCAACATTGCCGACTGTTAGATCTTTATAAGCGCGAGAATAGCCCGGTGGCCGATTTTAAGGTGTACGAAATTCACGAAATGAAGATCGCGCAAAATTGCTTACTGGCCGAAATTCATGGTCCAGAAAAAACTCCAGACGGCCGATTTTAAGATCGTTCGAAATTCAAGAGCCGTTCGAAATTCATGGCACTTTACCGTATTGTAGTCATCACTCTTATGACATAAAACAGTATAACGGGGGTTTTACGTATTTGTCCCATGTCTGCTTATCAGGATTCAGGGTATTATTTTGGGAAATATCATAAGACATACTTATAACTCATTACAGTAATTGACCAGTGTTTTGTGTACTCTGCTTGGTATGAGAAGAATGATTTATAAGAAATTTTGTACTTATGATAACTGATAGTGGTAAAGGGCATTTTAACACTGCGTATTGAACTTATATCTTGGAGTCTTAACATCTTTAATATCAGTTCAGCTTGTGCTGTATTATATTAACAGAAATAAGGTTTCTTGCTGTGTTTCAGGTAGAGGATGAGATGATTCAGTGTGTCATCTGTGAGGACTGGTATCATGGAAGAGTAAGTCTTTCTCATTTTCTCTGTAGTGGAATAACCTGTCAAGTATCAAATCACACAAAGTTGTGACCATTCATTTATTCAGACTGGTTACATCTTGGTTATCTTTAAAATCACAAGGTCACCTTGTATACTCACATAACATGCTCCTGCCCCCCTCCAGCCTCTCTCATTTAAGTATGTTGTCTCCATTTTCAGCACCTGGGCACTCCTCCGCCTCAGAACCAAGATTTCATGGAGATGATTTGTGACGGATGTATGAAGAAATGTGACTTCTTGTGGCCATATGCTGTACATAGTGTTGGTAAGGCACCAGTGCTTGGGAAAGCAAATATTGTAGTTTTATTTCTGAACAATTCGATATGAAGATTTGATGAAGAGTAGGTATTTAACTTCAGTAGAACATGGCTGATCATGGATTAATATTGATAACAGTATTTGTGCATATTTAGTTGTTCATTTAAATATTTTTCACTATTTCAGAAGTCACACAGATTGAGAAAGCTGACACAGTTGGTGTAGATGTGGAGACAGTTCAAGCTGGCAGCACAGATGCTGACACTATTGGAACCAAATCAGAATACCATAAGACTGATGCCACAGGGTCAGGAAGTCAGACAGCTGAGAGAAAAGAGTCAGAAAACCAGACAGTTGAAGCTATAAAGCCACTTTCACAAGAACACACAAATGTCGAAGCTAAAATTGAACAGAAAAATGGGCAGTGTTCCGCCAACCTGTCTGAGTCTTCTTCTCCTTCGTGTAAACTCCAGGAGTTGCAACAGAGAGACATTCCGCGCACTGCCTCTGGTGCCACCTACTGGCCAAATGGTTGGAGGGCCAAACTGTGTCTTTGTAATGATTGCACAGTGAGTTCTCACTTATCACATTTCTACTTCTAAAACAGCCAAAAACAAAGGAGTCGGCAGCAGTGGTTGTTTCACCAGTTTGGATCCATTATGATTTATATTCAGAATGGAAGGCTAGGGCTTGAGCTTTTTCTATGGAATTTTGGGTTTTCGTGATTTTTAATTCAGTTGTGAGACTTCTGGTAGTTCCTGAGAAAGTTTCTAGATTTATCACCACAATAAATGTTATCAGATTTTTCCGAAGGCCCGGGCTCATTTCTGAAAACTTGAAATTTTCACTAATTTTGTCCCAAATTCTGCTTGTATTAGTCCACTTATTATTAATATAAACATAAGGTTGGACATTTTCAGATGAGTTGTAAAAATGAGTTTTTTTTTTTTTTTTTTTTTTTTTTTTTTGTATTTGTGTAGAATTTCAGAACCTATTTAACGTAATATGAGCTTTCTGTCTAAAACTGAAAATCAGCTGTAAAATATACTTTGGTACACTTTTTAATTAAAGACAATAAAAAGTTCTATGTTGCAGTTAAATTGTCACTTAGGATAAAGATTTTCTATGATCTGAGACCATTTATGTTATTACTTTCAGAAACTGTATGAAGAAAAACAAGTGCCATTTCTCCCAGATGAAGGAGACACTGTACATGCATATGAAGAAAGGGGGCGCGGGAAGGAGCCCGGTCAGTCCCAGTATGACCGTGGCTTGAATGTACTGTCCAGTATGGGTAGAATACAGCAAGTGGAGGTCCTAAGAGGTAACTGAACTGGTGGAAAAGAGGGGGGAAGGGAGGGGTATTAGTTTCTTTGTTTTGTTTTACAACTTCGGTATGGTAATTTATTTAAGATGAAGATTTGCAGGAATTTGTCCATATGATCATAAATAGTGGGACACAGTGATGATCATTTTCATAAATGATTATAGATACATAAGGTTTATAATATTTTATTTTCTAGGATACAATGACATGAAGGAAGAGCTGACAGATTACTTAAAGAAATTTGCAGATAATGGAAAGGTAAGAAAATATGATATGGCTGAATTCCTGCTTGACCATAAGGCGGCACTGAAGTGGGTCTTAATGAGGTTTATTTTTTAACTGCACTTATTCTGTTTAAAGATATGGATTTCTAGATCCTCTTTTACTTATCCTGTATTTGTAAGAATTTTTCCATTGATTCCAGCATTGATTTCATTAATTCTTTGCCTGTCATATGACTTGAACTTCACATTATTTCCTGGATCATGCAATTCCTTGATGCACATCATCTTTTCTTTTCAGGTAATTTCTTGATATTCATCATCTTTTAAAGATGTCATGTAAATTGATATGCTATTTCAGGTGGTGCGTGAAGAAGACATAAGAGAATTTTTCACAGAACTTCAAAAGAAGAAGCGGCAGCGTGTAGAGGGACCTCCCCAGTTCCACTGCAAATGAAAGCCTCTTTTCTAAGCAAAATTGTTGGACTTCCACACTGGATGTAATCTCATTTACATCTGTAATTTAAATGTAATCCAGAATCTTTGAAAAAGATCACTTTCAATCACTTTTTGAAAACTTTTCTTTGTCATATCAGTTGCAAAAATATTCCAAAGAACACTAATTTTCTTTTCAATAATCACAATGCATTTATTTAGAGAAAAAACTATCAGATAATAACTCTTCATTACCTTGTTGCATATTTTAAGAACATTACATTCATTTTGAATTTTAAACAAATAAGATTTGAAAGTGTTTAATGTATGTAAACAAAACTTTCTGTTAGTCTAGTTTTTATTGCAAACTATTTCAGAGTTAGTGTTGCTTTAAGAATATAAGTCATATTTACTGTTGCAGTCAAACTGAACAGCTTGAAAAAATTGTTGAACTCAAAAAGTGTAAATAAATATTATAATTGGTAGTTTTATTCTCTGACTTGAATATCAAGTGGTCAGAAAAAAAAATTGAGGTTATTTCCCTTAAACATCGTGGTATATCCTACATACAGACACAAGAAAACTAATTTTATTCCTTTTTTTTTCAAGAAAGAAGGGGGGGGGGGAAGAGTTGTTTATATAAAGGAGCAGTGACCAAGATTCCCAGGCTATAGTAGCATAATTTGTTTAAATTAGACTATGTTGGGAGTAAATGCTGATAATTATTATCTTGATTGCACGTTGATTGTTTCTGTAACCAACAACAGAGCAATACTTATAATACTGGCTTATATTAGTGTTCTTCAAACACTCGCACCAAGCCAAAATTTTCATGGTTACTACAGTAGCTCTTTATTCCAGTATCAGTAAACAGTTTTTAAATAGTCTTGTTAAAGAAAGAAC
Source organism: Lingula anatina (assembly GCF_051362555.1). Taxonomy (NCBI): domain Eukaryota; kingdom Metazoa; phylum Brachiopoda; class Lingulata; order Lingulida; family Lingulidae; genus Lingula; species Lingula anatina. The sequence continues at coordinate 48,370,382 of NC_141768.1, forward strand.
ATTTAGACTTATCAAGTGTAGAGCTTGGAATGCTAAATAAGGAGGAAAATGCCTTTGAACAAATTGTCTGAACTTTTTCCTACAAAATCAGCATCACTCTAATTTTCTAAATTACAGAAAGGCAGAAATCCTCTAAAAGGAGGATAGGTCCTTCAAATATCTAGTTTTGTTGCTCTTCATCAATATCACAGGTACTGTATATTACCCAAAACTATGGGCTTACACCCCATTTCCATAGATTTTTAGATCGATCTATCCCTGTGGGGAGTCTCACTAGATTACTGTCAGCTTGGCCGGCTTAAGCGTCTGTCCCGCCTTCTAAAAGCTGTAAGGGGGTAATTAACTATGGTGCCCGCTCTGCTGACTGCAATTTAACGTGAACCCCCAGGGAGTTAGGTCGATCTAAAACTTAATCTTTAGATCGATCTAAATCTCTGGGAAAGCACCCTTAGTTCACAGTCAATGATATCCTTAAAGCTTTAGTCTTTAGTATAGATCACATCTTTCCCTGATAACATTAATATTATATACTGGTACAGTATAACACAGATTATGCTGTCACCCTGATCTGCACTGAGACCCATTAACAATTTAATACCCAAAGTTAAGACAGTTACTCATGACTAGTAACTTATATATCTATTTAGATTAAATAAGTAAAATGGAACATGAGATTACTGCCCGTATTTAAGAAAATAAAAGGGTTATATATTAATAATAAATAAAAACATATACATAAATATTTTGGAAAAAATATTTATAATGTACATTGTTATGTTATTTTTGGCTTAAATATTCAGGATTGTTGTGTTTCTAGATTGATAAGAGCACATTTGATCTCTTCAAACTGTTCCTGTGACAGAGAGGCCTCCTGCAGGTTGCCATCTATTTCCTCTTCTGTTATATTTTCAAATCCTTTTGTCACTGAAATGAGGAAAATTACTGTCTAAAATAATCAATTTTGACAAAAAATATAATTTACCATCAACTAAAAGTATCTTAATCCAAGATCACTTGTCCTGCACAAGGAAAAAACTGCTTTCGGAACCACTTCTATAAATGTGTTTTATTAAAATAAAAATAAAATCAACACTGAAGCTAACACGCATCATTGTCTATCAAAGGCCATGAAAATATCTCAATCACTCTGCACTCATACCTTCTACCAGGGCGGCAGATATTACAGGCACATTTTCCACCATCCACAGTTAAAAGATTGACCACATTTAGCCAGAAACATTATCTGTGAATATCTTGTAAAAAATCAATCTGTCACCCTGGTAGAGGGTACTGTACTCATGGTATCAAGGTGGATAAGTGAACAATAACAATTCCCACTCCCTTGATTTAACAGTGCCCCCATTTTAGAAATGGCAGGGAAAACCCTGAATTCCTTTTTAGATCAATTTACTTTCAATACTTCTCAGCAGTTTAAGTGTTTCAAAGTGAAAACCAGAAAGTTTTCAATGGCTTTTGAACATCACTCATAAGCAAGCATCTATAGCCTGTGATATCAGATCTTTGTAATGTTATAAAAACATTAAAAATGTTATCCTTCCAAAGCTGACATAATCATATAATAATATAAATGATAAATTCGGCAGAAATATGGGAGCAATCAGTTACCTTTAATTGGCAGGTGTCCACCAAGCTCTGCAACAGCTATATTGAATATGTCTTCATTTTTGGCACCTAGAAAATGAAGTACCCACAAGTATTACTAGCTGAGGTGATTTTGAACTATTCTGATGTATTAAGACGAAGTTTTTGAGTCCATATTAGTTCAGCTCTGTTACTGAACAGTACCTAAATTATAAACATAGAGTATCCTGAAGCTTAGCAAGACATCAGTCCAATGTCACATGACTATATAAACAACAGTAAAAACTGTTTTCTGCAAAAATACAAACTGACAATCAACTCAAAATACATATAGATATTTGTTTACATATTTAGATATTCCAAATCATATTCCTGAAAAAAGTCATGACTTCCATGTGTTTCAGTTTTATGGCTAAAAATGGGTGAATTACGTAGTTTCCAAAGTGACCTTGAAGACAGACAGCTTAGGATTTTAATATGGAAATATCATACACAAGCATGGTTGGGATACCTGACATTACTATGAACTAGTTCCTGAAAAATAAAACTGTAAAAAAACAAAATGTACACCATATATTGCTTAGTACAATATAAAGAAAAAAATGCCACCAAATCCCCCAAAAAGATAGAATAGATTGATTCAGATAAATCCTGAAGTTAGTGTGCGTGTGTTCTAACATACATGTAACATGTAAGCAAAATTGCTATCCATAACAACAATTTTTATAATCTACTCAAAATGCTACAAGCTGTCTCCATGGTTACTGGCATTTTTTCCTTTTAACGGAAACAGAAAATATCCAGTCTAATGAAAATAAAAACTGCGACAGTGTTTCGTTATGCCAGCTTTTCAAATCAATACATTTTCTCCCTTTCTTTTTGAACTGATTCACATTGTTTTCACTAGTGATTCTATTCAAAGTAATTTCAGTAAACCAGCTTCTACAAAAGAATGAGAGGAAAAATAAAACTTGGTCCAGAAACAGTTAACAACAAATGCTTCCACCACTTTCCTCCCCTTACACACCAACACCACACACCCCCTACACACGTATACCTAGCTCATCAGTGGCTGCACGACTGAAGATGCCCTCGTATACAAGATGAGCTGAAATTATCATAAATACTTAACATCTAAACATGATGTGTAAAATTCAAATCTATATTTCCAATTTTGAAAAGGCATAAATATTATATTGGGCAAGAATTACAATCAAACTTGAAAAAAAAAAAAAAAACATTGTAATTAAATATGGTCATCAAAAATAAAGACTATTTAGAGTTTTTTTACCATAAACTGGCCTCCTTGGCCATAGGTTTAGCCGAATGGTTCTGTTTTTACTGGCCCTGTCTTCACCAAATCTTGGTCCTCTCACCAACATTAGATTATGGGCAATATTCTGTCTTTGGAAATATTCTGTTATATCATATATTCTCCTGAAAGAAAGGGGACAAATTGTCATGTTTTCTCAAATATTTTCTTTCTAAAATGATCAAAGCAATGAAAAGAATACGTCTTCAGTGCATTTTGTCCAAGATGTACACTGGCCAACAGAAAAAAAAGTCTCCTATTGTAAAATTAATCGTCTCTAAAATATACCTTCTCTCCTATTGCAAGTACCATGTCTTTAAGATCAAAAGTGTGTTCATTGCTCACTTTGTACACAGATGTACATTTTCATTCAAAAATTAACTATTATCTATGGTCATTAAGAGGATCGACCTTTAACAAATTCATGTCTCGTCTGAGATGCCTCTCAATTCAATGTTAATAAAGAACTTTAATTTTACATGAAGTACCTGTATACACCTACATATATACGTACATGTATCACAATCTTTATGCTTGTCTTATTTATTTTCCTTTTCAAAATACCTTATCAAAGTCTCCATAGGAAGTTCATCTAGCTGAAAAGCAAAGCCTCTAGCAGGAGTGTCGACTAGCTCATACATCCCATCATGCACTTCTTTTACCTTCTGGAAAAGATAGCAGGACAATAAGTCAAAGGGTCATTGTTGAGAATGAAGCAACGATTCAAGCAGATAAAATATAGCAGATGCCATTTATTTTCACAAACTGGAAAACAAGGCATGATGTGACATCTCTAACTATAATCAATATGATAGCACACCTAACACATTGTTACAACAATCTCAACAGTCATTCTATTACAGTACTAAAACAGTGCAACTTGGCACTATGGATAAAATTTAACACAACACTATAAAGGCATTTGTCACCTATTGGTTTTGACCCTAAACATACATCCAGCAGAAAAAATCCTCCCCCAAAATACTGTCATTAGTCGAATGCTTTGACCCTTTTAAAGGACAATATGTTGTCAAGCTCCTTATCCACCTCAGCTCATTTTTCTTTATAGATTGTGTATCAGATATTCCCAGAAATTGCTAAGCTCCCTACTACCTGTATAATTAATAAGGTGGTGGTGTACTTACAGCATGCTCTATATAGAGCTCATAGTTACAGTAGTATGCATGCACATGCTGGTGATTTACTGAGGCATATGCACACAGACTGTTAAACCCAATTCTGAAACCACTGAAATGATAAAATATTCATATTAAGTCATATTTAAGTTTTATTTAATTATTTATAAAAATTGGATATTAAGTCATATTTAAGTTTTATTTATTTATTTATTAAAAGTGGAAAATATGTTTTCTACCAAATAAATAAAATGATACTATGAAACTTTTTACGATACATAAAAAGTGACTTATTTGGTTTTACTATCAATAATTCAAATGAAGTATGGCAAAACTTACGGGTGAGAACTCAGCAGCATCATTTCTATTGCAAGTTGTAACAACTTTGGTGTGATAACCTGCAGAAGAGAACAGAAATAACAACATAAATCTGGCCTTTAAATGTCTTTCATCACTGTGGTCTTCTAATCTTGTGGTATCCAGTTTTGCATTAACAGTCTCAGCTCCTCTAAAGCTGTTATCTAAATAGTAAATCTAACTTACATATTGTAAATCTTTCCAAACAGACATTTTATAACTTACCTGATTTGTGCAGCCATCAACATCTGGCACCAGAAGCACATTACAAAATTCTAACGGGCTGATGTTGATGATCACAAGGTTACGTTCTTTTGCTTGCTAAAATATAAAACATTTAATGATATTATATCATTACCCCATAGAGAGACTTAAATGAAACAAAAACAAGGTATGCTAGTTATAAAGTAAAACAGTTTGGCGAATAGCAACAACAACATGGACAGACGAGATCAGATGAAAGGTATATCCATATACACATTGTTCAGAAAAACTGACCTCCTCATCCTCTTTGGTCCCATTACTTATCACGTCCTTGACCCCGTTTGACCTCTGACCCCAGTGTGTGGGACACATCTCAAAAAGTATCTCTGACGGTTTGATCTTGGTGAAGTTGAATATATCAGGATTAAATGGCTGATTAACGCTGTCAATCACCTGTGGTTTTCTTCTCTCAACTCCACGCTTCACATTCAACTGAAACAATAATGACTTAGGTTCACATAGACCCCATTCCCAGAGATTAGATCGATCCAAACTAGATAGACCTAACTCCCTGGGGGTTCACGCTAAAATTAAAATAGCTGTCAGCCGAGCGGGCACAAAAGTTAATTACCCCCTTACAGCTTGTAGTAGGCGGGACAGACATTTAAGCCGGATTATCTGACAGTAACCTAGTGAGACTCCCCACGGGGATAGATCGATCTAAATGTCTGGGAATACGCCCACAGGTTCACATAGGTACAGTCAACTCTTTAAAGGCCTACTGCGCTCTAGGAACACATAGCGTTCACTGCTTTTTTTACAGTATAAAAACTATAAATCCACGTCAAAAAATTGTTCTTTTTAAGTTTTAGAGAGAAAAGATGAGATTTAGATGAGAAAATTCTGATTGGTCAGTTTCTAGTGACGTAACCCGTGGAGTAGCTTCCCACAGCTGTACTAGTAATAGTATATACTATGCAGTAGGCGACTAAACATCCAGGTGTCAGAAAAACAAATGCCACAAAGTTGTGTTGCTCCCGGGTGCCGTAATGTAGGTTACAATAAGAAAGACATCTGCTATTATATCCTGCCTGCGGATGCCGCTAAACGTAAAATTTGGCTCAATTCTCTGAAGTTAAAAAACCCCAGCACAGTGTCAAAACACGCGAGGATCTGTAGCGACCACTTCGAGCCGGAATGCTTCGTACGTGACCTGCGAGCTGAATTGTGCGGTGGAAAAGCACGGAGAAAACTAAAAGATGATGCTGTACCCAGTATATTCGATTTTTCGGAGTACCAAAATGCGACAGTAAATGCCAGAGCGCTGCCGACGAGAGTCTTACCTGTAGGATGTGTGCATGATGCGGCCGTCGAAAGGAAGAAGAGAGCAGCTTCTAGAGCCCAAAAAATAGTTCGTAGCAGAATTACGTTGTCGAATTTTTTGGTTATGTTAGTGAAAACGTTAATATTAACATGATAGTGGAATCAAATTTTTACTCGACATACTGCTGCACTGATCACGTGTAAGGCAGAAGTAGCGAGGTAAGTTGCAGAGGTGTGAAATGTAGTGTCCGATGCTATCAGTCCGATATCTTTGGCCTTTTGTCCACTGACCTGGCTCTCCCGGAATGACACTGGTAAACTGCACGGGTGTGAAAAATAATGTTAGCTGTCACACCAGCATGTATTAGGTAACTTTCTCTTATCAGTCGGGATAAGAACGTTCAGCCGACGCGACAGATGGGCAATGTGTGAAAAACTGTGTTCGCTGCCCTGCTTCCAAACCTTTACTGTTAACATAGTTTTGGTGTATTTTGTTGGTTAATAAATGATAACCACGTGGGGAATTCATCTTCTTTTGTGTATCTATCTTCAAAAGTTTGAATTTATAAATGATCATGTAGTGATCAATTGCGTGTATCGCTTTTAGTTTGCACTGCTAGCAAGCGGATAGCTGAATCGAATATGGCTTTCTGAGCCTTGACGCTAGTGACGTCACTCGCCTTAAAGCGCCACCACGCGGGAGTATCATAAACTACATTCACACCTGCATAAAATCGGTTTTAAAAACTAAATAAACGTAAGAACTTTTTTTTCATTACTCAAAAATGACTTTTGGGCACCTAACGGATAGTTTTAACCCGTTTTTTCATCACAGTATACCTTTAAGGGTGCATTCCCAATAAAACTATTGTACCAGGTAGATCCAACTCTTCAGGGATTCCATTGAATGCAATCAGATTAACAGAATGACAAGCCTCCTCCAGCAGCTAAGAGGTGATACGTTTTCATGTGTGTAAGGTGAGATCTGCAGACTGATGAAGATCTGTCAACTGAATAATACCTATATCATCTGCTCCTCAGGAAATTAAAGAAATGTTTTTTCAACTGATATGAATTGGTGAAAAGTTCTATATATGGACGGTGGGTGGGGTGGGTTGGTGGCTGAGGAGGAGAGAGGGGTTGTTACAGAAGGGAAATGGCAGATGTATAAAGGAGATTACCTGGGACACATAATGTCTCTTGCCTGGAATGACACGGGTAACAACATGGTCCAAAGTATAACGGAAATGTCCCCCTTCCATAGCTTGGGTCCACTTACACTGGAGCATTTGATCAAACTCAAAAATAAAATAGTATTAAATCATTCATTGTCTCCAGGGTTTTTTCTTGGCCAGTTGAGCCATTGGTTAGATTATGTTAATATGAATATTACTGACATTATGCAAAGATATTGAGCTACAACACAGATTTAATTGACATATTTTATTATATACAGTCTGTAGTACTATATATATATTCCCAATGTGGCAATGGCAGTATGATATACATGTACTGAGTGATATGCATCAAAGATACTAGCTACCCACCAAAATTTGTGTTCTTTGCCACTTCCTCTCCCAATCATAAAACAAAGGTTACATAATATCAATAGTACACACGTCAATAATCCATTAACGAATGTAAACACAACCATGATCGTACGTGGCGGTGACCGAGTTTAGGACAATGTGTAAGTATAATTGTGAACTTGAGTGTAATCTAACATCGGTTATCTACATGTACAAGTCTATATAGCGTTCATGATTCTTAATTTTTTACCTTACTCAAATTCCATTCCTTCTTATCATCCCATGGCGGGGTACATAGCGTAAAATCATCCGAGGAATACTGGAACACTGTATTTGCCATGACTACAGCAGCAGCAGCAGTTTCAGTGACAGGTGTCAACTTCACGCTTCAGGTATAGCAACCTTGACCTTAACACGACCAACTCCACCCACAGCCTCGACTTCAACTAATATTTCAAAGCAGCTTCAGAATGAGATAACGAGGTTATTATGCCTTGAAAAGGGGGCGGGGGATAAGATGCCTTGAACACGCTTAAGTGAGTGGCTAAATCATGAAACTTTCGAGTAGTACTACTAAACTGATCCGTAATTTTTCATTTTTGTTTGTGAATTACTGTAGATCTAAACAATTATCGTTTGTTTTAATTAATCTTTACTGGGGGGAGGGGCATTATAATTATTATTGTGATAATTATTGTTTTGCATTTTTGGGTTGATATATCAAAACGTTAAAGCACTGTATATGCTTTGTGGTATTTTACTGCATCCGTGATGTTTTCTGAAAAAAACAAACAAAAACAAAAGTTCTCCCACTCACGAATCATTGCAGCACCTGTCCCTGTACTTGGACTCGACATTTTGTAACATTAATTAAATAATTGACTTCTGAACCTTTGCCCACCATATGTCTTCAATTGAATATGACTTTGGGGCGTTTTCTAGTGCAGATAGTATGCCTTTGATAATGCAGCACAAGAAATAGTCATATGATGACCATTTAGACATTCTTTATTTTCAATTTTAATATTTTCCATGTAATTATCAAAATATATAACCATAAAACATTAACATATGGTTGATAATCACTTATCAACAACAGTATTCATCATCTATTTAACTAAAACATCAAGATTTTATAAAATGATGAAATCTGCACTTGTTAGACTACAAAGGACACCATCTACAGTTAAAAGATGCTGAATTGAACAAAGTTTTAACCAAAGCCATATCTACTGTACATGTAGTTGAATTAAATTGATATAAAAGTCATAATCAACATAACAAAATTATAGCTCTAAATAACTTGACAGTACATTTCAAGTTATGGTGAGCAAAAATGGATTTGTGTGTTTAAAAAAAAAATTACATACCAGTATTCCTATTCACATTTTATACAAACTGTGAAAATGTTCTTTTGGATAGAATTAATTATAACATACAAATGAACCTAGATCTTACCTTTTACAATGACACTGTAAAATCAATTTTAAAGCATTCCATTGGTAGCTTTTACAGTGAAAACTAATAACCTGGCCTCCTGAAGGACATGTATTCTTTACTTTAAAATTGTTCAAAAATTTAGTTTAGAATCAGAAAAAATGCGCTATTTTAGCATGCAGCATATATGTAACTAAGCAGCATTGTAGCATGGAATAAATATTACAGTTGAGACAAAACTGGATCACTGAGATAATGACTAACTTTCCAACAAGCCCAGTGTTGGTTGTACCTGAACGCCATGTTATTTTCCACATGGAAGTAAATTGGTTAATCTCAACTTGGTGGATGAACAATGGCTATGTATAATTTTACAAAAAAAAAAAAAAAAAAAAAAATACTATTGCAATGTTCTCTAAAGTACCCCTCCTAAAAATAGAAAAAAAATAAAGAAATTACTCCCATAAAAATGCTAGTTAGGCTAGACAAAACCTTTATTTGTAAGAAATCATTTTTTTGCCACTCTTATTTTTGTGCACTTTTTCTTCAAATGGAAATATGCATTTGGCATCAGTTTATCAAGTGAGAAAATTCAAAGCACCTGGAAACCCCTTTTTTTTTTCAGAGAGTATCTGCAAGATAACCAATTTATTAATTTGGACTGGCCTTGTTTATTTTTGCCTTAATTTCTGAAGTCTAACCTTTGCACAAGGAAGAATTAGCAGATGTGTGTGAAATAATCAAACTTTAGAACGGGCATTGACAATTAACTATAAACTTAACACTATGTTCATTTCTAGGTTATATGAGATTTCTTCTCATTTTCAATAAAATCAGACACTATACAATGGTAAGGCACAACCTTGCCTTAAAATAACCAAAACATTTCCAGTACAGACCTAACCAATATTAGTGTTGATATGTACAATAATACATTTCTAATTGTTTTTAATGCTAACCCCCCCCCCTCCCCCCAAAATTATCTTTTTCCAGGGAATTACCTTATAATGAAAAAATACCACATAAGCAAGAATTTGGGCTTAAATTTAGCTGCCAATATGCAAGTGTCATTGCATTCAATGTATTTTTATCTTCAATTAGATCATTTAAGCCGTTTTGAGAGGTCTTAAGTGCCTCTGCCTACTATCACTACTAGAAACTTCAAAAGGGTGGATTCTTGTCAACCTATATAAATTGTAGACCATGAGTTAGCATGGATCAAACTTTATCTACAGAAAGGAAACTGTGTGGATTGCGTACTGAGACCGAAGCACTTTGATACACGAGACCCGTGGTTCTCTCTGTAAGTATCCCATCATGCTGCACAACCTTGTATCCAATAAATATAGCAGATACATATAAAGAATATTAATATTGCCTTCCATATTCTGAATTATATGAGATTATATGGACTGACTGACCTGGGAATTATACTAGTTCAATTAAAGCATGGATACACAGACTTCTAGCTACTTACATCTAAACATGGAGAGGATCAAAGAATAATTACACAATACCGAAAAATCGTAGAATTCTATAATGATTTTATCACCCATAAGATATTTTCAGTGTTTTTGACAACGAAATAAATATGAATTATCAACAGACACATATTGCATAGATATTTATCATTAAATTATAGGAGGTTCCCAGTTAACCATTTGAAAATCAAGTCAGAATTTGTCAAACGCCAGCACAGCTCAGGTCCTTGTGTTACAGCCCTTCCCTCTGATCCCCTTCTACATATAATCAGAAGAGGCCTGGCAGGTGCCCTGTAGTAACCTCTATGGTGAACCGTCATTGCATGCACCTCAAGAATAATATTTTATATTCTGCCACAGATGTTAAAACAAGGTGTATTTAATGTCTTATCTCAGTATTATTGACTGTAATATTCCTAATGAATCCGTCAATATACAAACAAGACACACAGTGTCTATCCATCAAAATAAACGACACAAAACTGTTTTGTATACTTAACTGATTCTAAGACTAGAGTTTTGAATTATCTTATGCTGAAGAGTTTGTCATCTTATCTCTAGGATAAATTTGTATGAAACAGGAGCAAAGGTATATCCTGCCATTCAATTTTTTACAGATCATTTCTAGGCAAATCTCAATAAAACTGTTTTATGGTTTGCCATAACGCAACATCTGTTCAGGAGTCTCTTGTATCCACAGTCTGGAGCCTCTGACTTGTAAGCATGGATTTTCTTTCAAGACGTATTTAGCTTACAAGGATATCAGGTAACTATAGCTGCAGGATGGTGGCTTGCACATGCATGAAAAAAAGTCCAATAAAAAAATCACAAATTTTAAAAGAGCTGAAGTTTAAATCCAACTGGTGACAGTTTAACCTTCCCAGAAGTCTTTCACACCTCTGCCATGATGAGTCAGCAAAATTAGTACTAGGATTTGTACTACGGTGGGTGGGAGTTCCAACCTGCCCTCCTTAGATCTGTCAATCACTACTGTACTGTTATTCCTGCTCTGCCAGAGTTCGGTGAACCGATGGGTGACGTGGGCACACCCCCATTTACATTATGTTCTTTAGGAAATATATTGTTCACTATTGGTTTAATTTGTTCCCATACTGCAGCAATCTGTAATAAAAACAGCACAAACTATGTTACATCTGATGGAATTAAAAGCAATAACATTATCAGTATGTTACGACTGATTTTCCTTAAAATTATCTAGAGTAGTAGTCAGACAAAGGGAAATATTGTGGCAATATGGCAAATGTTTTGCATTCAGCTTAAACAACAATGAGTTTATCAAACATGTTCAATAATTTTTACAAATACTTTTTCTCTATAAAAACATTTATCAATAGTTTTAGATAAATTCAAAGATTCAAAGTCCCTGTATATCAAATCAGACAGAATATATACTTTTCTCTCACAGAATCCACGACTTAAAGAGCTCCCTTTCTCCCACTCACCTCTGAGCACCCTTTAGCCTCATTGTTAATCATGGCTTCTATGACTATAAACAAAGTCTCCATGTTGGCATGGATTAACTGGACCTCCATCTGGAGACAATGGAGGGAGAAGTAATTGCGGTTTTCCATATTGCTGATTTGACTCTCTTGCTGGAAGATCAAGTGAACAGGTCAATGACCACACCACACAATATATTATCTTTCCCAGTTACAGAGTGATAATGAAGACTGAATTGCTGTTAGGGTGAACATGCTTATTTATAGAGAATTTCTCCTTCAGAACTATGAGACTCTGGGTGTTTGAATGGTGTGATATTACTATCATACATGTTCTTTAATATAGCATGTCACCTTTCAGATCACATTTTGTTTACTTGACTTCTTTTAATGTTCCAGTAAGCTTTTACATGGTGTTTTCTTACCTCTAATATCCTGGCTTCTAACTGTTCTACTGCTTCTGACTGAAATGATATATTTCACAAGATTTTCATAATCATAATAATGAAAAGATTTTTGAAAATTGCTGATGGGGGATTCCCCTGTCAAAAATTAAAATTACTTAGTAGCATTACTTTTTATTATTTTCATTAAGTAAAATCATGTACATATATATATATATACTTTTTTTTTTTTACAAAACCCCTTTTAAAATTATAATTTAATTTTATGTTGCTTTCTTTGACCCAATTATACTTTGACTATAAACATTCATTTTTGTTTCAAACATTTTTGGATAATCATAAACTGTGCCACTGTTAAGTACGTGTATAAGTCATAAAATAGATTTCAGAACTTTACAAGCTTCTCAAGGTGGCCTAATATTACCTCTGAGCCTTGCACCGTGGCCGTCATCTTCTTCTTCTTGTACTGGCCCATCTTCTGTATCGCCCTCTGGTGGTCCTGTAGAACTCCTTTCTCATGCCGTTCACACAGGTCCTGAAGTAACAGGGGACTGGATTACATGCATTTTTAATTTTCACCATTGAAAAAAAAAATTGATAGAGGGCAAACATTTCATTATATAAAACATGTACAATGTGTTTGTGATATAAGAAATGAGAAAGCTCAGCGCACTAGATGATAAAGACAAAAGGATGAGACTGTCATGTAGTGAAAAAGGCAGATAATATGGCAAGCCTGAAGGGATCTAGGAAAATCTCATCCCTGTATAGAGGTCTGTTCCTGTCAGCATTAACTTTGGATAGAGGATATAAAATATATTTTCATTTTTTTCTTTCAGGTATTTCTTACCTTAAATGCACTAAGTAAGTCGAAGTACATGTATAACTGCCCCACTACACTATCCTGGATGACTGACGCCTTCACAAAATAATAATAAATATTTTAAGACTAAGAACAATGAAAATAATATTACTAAGACTTGTAACAACAATCTTAATATGTGCATTTCACCAAAAGCAACATAAGTCCGTTACCCTCTTTTTCAAAAAACAAAAACAATCCAGGGTTACATGACTTCAAGATATTCCCCAAGACATATTTCATACACATTTTATCTAAAAACATAACCCCGTTGTCTAGTCAACATCAACATTGTTTACTCCCAGATCAAAGTAATATTTATAACTTGTACTGAGAATATTTGTTTTTTATTTATGTCAAACAGACATCAACACAGGCTCAGAAATATTACTGATTATTACTTTATGCCAGTACCACAAGATCATGCAATCCACACTAGATAAAAATTTCAAAGCTCTTCACCAGATAGAGCCTGTCTCAGTATGTCCACACTTACCTGTGAAGTGGCTTTGTCTGCAAGGGTGGCAAACTCTACAGACAGGTGTTTGAACCCCTTCTTCAGGTGGGACCATGTGTCATTGGTTCCTGTCGCCCAGGGGGACACGGGGGTGTCGTCACTACTCAGAGCACTGGGGAGATATATGGAGGATCAGAATATGTGAACTTTTTTTCAAATCTTCCACCAAAGAGAAAAACAACAAATTAAAAGAGAGCAAAATGAAGCAAGGAAGTTAAGGAATTAAAGATACATAAGAAACCCATTTAATTTAATTTAATGACTTTATATAATTAGTAAAACTGGTCACAAAAATTGCCCAAGCTATGCAATTCTCTAAGCCTAGCTGAAAGCATATAGCTGTTGCATACTTTAAAATATCTCACACAGTGAGGCCACCTCAATGACGCACCTCAATTCCTTCCCAAAATGCAGCATGTCCCCTGCCTCCTGCGTGGAGCGTAGCACCATTCTCTCTGTGACATCTATCAACTTGTTCACACTTGAGTACAGTAGATAGATATGCTGTTTACTGTGGGATAATTGCATCTGTGTGTCCATTGGCACTATATCCTAGTTAATGAAATATTAACCATCAGGGCCCTTGTATTAACTAATATGTCTGTGCCACATTTTATTTAAAATGAGTTTAAACTGAACAAATCAATATGATCAGTGTCACTGTATATTCAATTTGTGCCAAATGCTCGGAGTAGTTCAAATATACTTAATGTAAATGACTACTGCCAATTGTTAACAATAACTTGCACTGATAAGAATGTGCATGAGCAAACATATATAATGCATTTATTATGTATATAATTGACTTTATAATGGGTAAAATAAAGTACTGATTACCTTTGCTTTTGAAGCCAGTTCACTTGTCATAAATTCATCTGGAATTCCTTTAAAGTGTTCTTTTATTTTGTGTTGCATCTCCTGAAAATACAGAGATGAATTAAGAGATATTTTTAACATGTCAGAAAATGAAAGTGAAACCAAATGTCATACTCTATATTCCTATACAATATTTTTAAATTGGCTGGTCTAACTACTGGTATCAGCTTCTTTGACTGACAAAATATTGTTCCTCCTCAAGCATCTAAGGGATAAATAACTATTGTGTGCTGATTAAGCTTATTCCACTGATTGTACTTTAGCGAGAATCCCCAGAGTTGGGCCGACCCAGCTAGTATGATGTGTGAATCTGAATGCGCCCTAAGACAGCACTTACTGAGCCATTGTAAGTCAGGAAGAACCTCATCAACTTGTCATCTCCCATTACTGGGTGCCTGGCGACTAGGTTCAGGTAACGACGCAGACATTTTCGTCTGTGTTCTATGAATTCTCTACTTGCTGTAACACAAAGAAAAACCATGTTGTATTCAGCAGCGCTACTGATTATACAATTTGAAAATACTATTCAAAAAGGGCTCAATTATTTATTTATTTATTTAAGCAAACTGAATATCAATCAAACATCTAACAATACCTACGAGCAACATAAATTAATCACGTCTTAACAAAATAAAAATATAAAATCGATATGCCTACCTCCCATCATTTTCTTCGGTGGCAGGCGTGGAATCATTCTATAAGGAAACCTCAATAAAAGTAGCTCATGCAACGCCAAGAAGTCATTGTATCTTCTCAGTACAGTAACCTTGAATTTCTGTGAAAAAATTGACAGGAATGCTTGTTTTAATTCTGAGCAATATAAACTAAAAATCCATGAATACAGTATCTGCTGATTTACCTACATATATATAAACATTGTAATAACACAGCTGGCTACGCTGGTACACACTAAGTTAAGCCACCATAACCAAGAAACACGTCCACAGTCCACACAAATGACATATATACACTGTTATTAATGTCTTCAGTGACCCCAAATAATTACTACAACCCTCAATTATGTCCCAGTTCTACCCACCTACTCAAGATTTTTGTATAATTTTAGACTTCTGTAGAGGTCAATTCTCTTTCTGTATAATTTGAAATGCAATCCTAACCAGCATGAGAGGGGTATTACCAAAGTATCAGGAGCTGAGTGTCAACATACTCAAACATAATGGAATTATGCCACAGTATGGTGTCTGTACATGACTCAAAATGTCAAAGTGAAAGTATTAAATACCAAATAAAAGTCATGAGCCTAAGTTTCAAAAGAAAATAAAATAAAAACCTCATTTATAACCAGATTTTATTGCAGATCTTGAAGAATCTCAGGAACCATCATAATTGAATTTAAAAATGCAGAATTCTGTGTTTCAGCAGAAAAAGCTCATGTCTGAAATATAACAAGCAAATATTTTCTTTATTTATCCATGTTCTTACCTGACTAGTCACTTCATATTCCACATGTTTCATGATGATGCCTTTCTTCTCTGGGACTCGTTCAACTTTTATAGTATCTAAGAGGCAAAGTTCTTTATAATTATAACCCAGCACATTGGGGTTCTTTTCTCTCCTAACTCTCATGCCTATGGCTTTCAAATCTGTCAAGTCTCCTAGCTGGGGCTTTGGTAATTCTGTAGGAAAATTAAAATAAATGTTGATATAATTGCTTGAAACAAGAATCCTGTATCATTGTAATATTTGAAAATATTACTGGTTGTTAGTATAATTCTGGAAAATATATTTCAGCTGTTTTTGTCCCATATTACAATATGTTTCATGTAAGTGAAAGACTTACCTTTCACTACTTAATCAGAATACATATATTTATTTTAAAGCAAACTTAAAATATACCAAAAACCAAATGACTTTCTTTACTTTTACAGAGATCTCTCTTTCACAATCATTCCCCCACCTTGATCTGAGTAAGTTTCTAACAGTTTTTCACTGATGGCTTTTCCCTGCTGTGCCATAGCAGTCAGTGCTAGAGCCTTGTACAATCCAGTCCTACTTAGGTAACCTTGCTTGTTGTCTACTAGATCCCAGATCTGTACACAAAATGTAAAATTAATAATAAAAACAATAAATATAATGATAATAATTATTAATACAATGAATGGTTGAAAATCTTCCATGGGTGTGACATTCCACAAAAAAGTGACGGTCAGAATTCAGTCAGTGCTTCACACATTACCTTGTCAACTTTTTGTAATTATATCTTATTTCTTTCCACATTTAAAAGCAAAATAATTTAAAACAGAGACAAGTCAAAATTATGCAAATTTTGCACACACTGTGAGCTTCACGGATGTGACTAAGAGTCACCTTTTGTGGAATGACCCATATACATGTACAACCCCCATCCTACATGAAACTTGTGCTTTTTTATTGCTTGTAGAAATTATTAAATAAACGATTTGCCCATAACCGACACTATAAAAAGACCATCATATATATATATATATATATATATATATATATATATATATATATATATATATATATATATATATATATATATATATCATTTCTTCATAGAACTAACGAAGCTAAACAACCAGAGTTATTATATTAAGACTCCGGTATATGAAAACAAAGAGGACTAAACTAGATAACTGTGATGTTACTTTCATATAACAACAAACACTACACCAACTTCCTAGCTGAAGAGCATTTTCGGTAGAATAGCCTGAAATACTCAGGCTTAAACCAATAATATTTTCTACATAAGAAATTGTGAATTGTTAACACACACACACACACACACACACACACACACACACACACACACACACACACACACACACACACACACACACACACACACACACACACACACACACACACACACACACACACACACACACACACACACACACACACACACACACACACACACACACACACACACACACACACACAGGCCATTTCCCAGTTTTGCATACACTAATATAAAGTGGTCAGTAAATGTAGATAAGAATTTTATATGCCAGGCTTAATAAATGACCCAAACACTGCATCATATATCTCAAGTAGACATTTATACCTGCTGTTTTTATGACCTGTCTGAATTATTGCAGTCAAACAGATTAATCAATTGCTGACATTTATATCCTACGCATATCATTAAATGAAAACAACTCCCTATGGACATAAACATCCATCAGCAAGTGAATAAATAAATAGAATACATGTATCTGTGTTTAGTTGTGGGCTTCTGGTGATGCTGCTGACTAATATATAAAACTAAGCCACTAATTAGTGAATACATGAAGCTTGCGTAATTTTATTGTGTAAGAGGTATAGAGATTAAAATCTTACATGTTGTACATTCTGTTTGGGGAACTAAACAGACAGAAACATGGGTTTAGTGAAGCTGCAGGTTTTTATCCTCTAACCAAATTAATGCATTTGGACTGTCAGGGTAAATGCTCTCATTTAAAACAGACCAAATGTAAAGGTTACAACTAATGGACAAACTAAAATATTCTGAATAACTGAATACTAGTAAACTGCTTTTTAGCTATTATTTTATTAGATAAAACATTAATTTTCCCACTTAACTTTACCTTTATCAAATATAAATACATAAATATATACTTTTTTACCATTAAAATAATTTATATACTAGTAAATAAATGTATAACAGGATGACAGCAGGCTATTACTTTAATTACTCCTTTTGGGCCAATGACATCCAAATTTGTTAGAGATCAGAAAAAAAAACAGTGGATCAGAAGTCTTTGTAATTCTGCTTTAAATTATCTATAATTGAGTTAAAACATTTTATACATATATCAGTTGAAAGAAAACAAAGGAACAAAATAAACAAAATCCTAAAAGTAAAACCATAAGATTTTGCACTAGAATACAACTGACCCTTTCCTTTCATTGCACCATGATTAAATGCATGCAAAAAATCCCTTTCAATATACAGCTACTGTCATCTATTCTACAATAATGAGAAAATGAAAGACAGGATTGGTTTAAAAAATTTTGCACTTGTATTCATGGAAACTGACAGAACACACCAAATCAAAAGTTTTGTTAAATCAAATTTAAAACATTCAATACGGGATCTATATTTTAGGCTTATTTTGACCATTTAAATTAACTTAGGAGAATTTAAATTTGAATACTGATTTATCAAAAAAAAAAATTCAAATGATTTACAGAATGAATTGCTCATCAAAGTAAAGTACAACCCCCCCCCCCCCCCCAACTAGCAGTGTTATATCTTATTATTTCCAAATACAGATTATTGGGGGATGATATAATATCAGCTTTATCTAAGCCACAGAAGTGACAAATGCGTTTGATAATTTTCAGCATAATCAGCTGATTGAAATGAAATAAATTATGCTAATGTAAACACAATTAGAAGTCATAAGGTGACAGGAATGAACACCTGTATCCCCGTGGTACAGAGATATGTTACATTGTATTTTATCAGTTAGTATGGATGGAGATACGCCCACCACCTGAGGAATTTACTTACAATAAAGTTCACGCTTTGGAATATTATAATAACACGAATATTATTGCCACATACGTAATTAGTTGTAGTGTATCAAAATATAAATAACCCCATTTTTTTAGAGTTGCGAATGCTGAGGTATCACATGAAAGAGACCTCACCTGCATCAGGGTTTGTTTGGGGAGGCTGGACTTCACGAGTAAGTTGATAAACATATCGCGATCCACTTGCTCTTGATTTGGGCATACTATGTCGTAGATCTCCCTGTAGAAGGGTGGCACCGACCCTGAAATGGAAGAAAATTATGTAAACCTTGCATCAACTGTAGTGTCTCATTGTAAGT
Source organism: Lingula anatina (assembly GCF_051362555.1). Classification (NCBI taxonomy): domain Eukaryota; kingdom Metazoa; phylum Brachiopoda; class Lingulata; order Lingulida; family Lingulidae; genus Lingula; species Lingula anatina. The sequence goes on from NC_141768.1 coordinate 48,389,705, forward strand.
GTAATGATTTCACTTCAATAACAGCACGCAACTGCAGGTTCTCTTACCGAACGTCAAGTCGGCGGCCATTTTCAGTATCTAACCAATCATATGACCCAAAAATGAAGGTCGCACCTTGCGTGCTTGACCTATTTTTGAATATCATGTGACTGTTTCTTTTTCTGTTTCTGATTTTGTCTTTCATATATAAAGAAAAACAATGAAACGTACTGCTTGTTGTAATATGATCGTTCAAAATCAGATACTATAAAAATAAGCCATATAATCTGAAAAATAAGCACCAAAATCATGACGAGATTTCGCGTGTTTTGGCGAGACATAGCATCAATCCAATGTTTATTTGAAGTAGGGCAACATGACATAGAGTTGGTATGTAGAGTACTTGTTACATTTATGGTGCCTTAGGATGTGATAGTCATATTCCGTAATATTCATATGAGTAACATATAATATATGAATTATGCTGTTGTTCCATCCTTTTGTATGTAGAAATTATATGATTTGATTAATTAAAGCTTTGAGAAGAGCCTTGTATTGGCTTGAGCCAAGCTGAACAACGTTACCTCTCTGCCTGTGACTGAGACTGTGCCAGTCGAAATTCATATCAATTATTGACAACAGTTACTTTACCAAGATTGTCTCGCCCGCCCTTCAGTTAGTCTTTCTCAGAGATTGCTTTAGACTTTATTACTGAAAAAATGCATAATATGTAATAATTCTTAATTTTATGAACGTTGTTTTGCCCCCCCCCCCCCCCCCCCCCGACCCTCGCCTCAGGAAAGGAAAGGCTGGTGTTTTATGTTATCAAGGGCTACATACAACTTCACTTACAAATGGTGTGCTGAAGTGGTGGTAATGTTGCAAATGTGGTATGTACAAATACCAAAATGCTTTAAATGCAAATGATTTACTTTAAAGTATGACAGAGGACCCACAATTTCCCCTGGTATAAACTAGCATGATATTAATGAAATATAGCCTCAGTAGGGTGTTATGAAGCCTAACCAATGTTGCAAAAACTGAGTATCCCTGCCCCACCACACTGTCACTTAATCTGTAGAAGTTAATTAACACCGAGTGATTAGAAGTTTAACATTATCTTTTGAATGAATGAATGGTTGTCAGGTTGGACAAAGGAGGGGAAGTACATGTATAAGTACTATAAGTACCAAAAGGATATTTAGTGGGTGGGTTTGTTAAAGCACTTGCTACAGCAAAAAAATGGGCCATAACTAAATTTAGCTGGAAAATTTAACTTGCTTTCATATGCATACATTGTTGGACTATTGTATAGCAAAATAAAATCTTGGAAACTGTAGCAGTTTTCCTTTATCACCAAGGTATCTTAGAACCCTGACCAAAAGCTTTGGGATACAAACTGTAATCTCATAGCTCCTCAAATGTTATAATTTTTCCTGTTACAAGTGAAATTCAAGTCTCTTGCTTCATCAGTCCAAAAATTAGAAACACAGACCTTAGTTTATACATCATAATTTTGTCAGAGGTTTTGGATATAGTCCGAGATTAAGGAGAGAGAGTGTTAAAACTTCCATGAAAATTGCTCTAACATTTCTTAAAATGGTTTATTCTATACCAAAGATATTGGAAATTGTTTACATAAATATTTTTTCCTTCTGGAATTTGAATAGATTTCATTTTATGTGTTTTTTTTAGTTTTCTTTCATCATTTTATTCCCATCATATAGGAAAAAGTACATGTATGCAAATAATGTATGAAAATAAGTTTTCTTGGAAAGTTATTTTTATCAGATATAAATTTTTATTATATGACAACAGTGTTTTGAATTAAGGCCCTTATGCTTTAGTTTTAGTGAGTCTCATTTACAACAATGCCTAAGACCCCATTCCCAGAGATTAGATCGATCCAACTAGATCGACCTTACTCCCTGGGGATTCTTGCTAAATAGCTGTCAGCCGAGCGGGCACGAAAGTTAATTCCCCCCTTACAGCTTGTAGTAGGCGGGATGGACATTTAAACCGGATTATCTGACAGTAATCTAGTGGGACTCCCCACGGGGATAGATCGATCTAAAATCTATGGGAATGCACCCTAAGTCATTAATTCAGATTATTAGAGCCAATATTTACTAGCCATATATACTGGATTCCTTAGATGACCAACATACCTCATGCATACAGTGCATACAAGGATTTGATATATATATATATATATATATATATATATATATATATATATATATATATATATATATATATATATATATATATATATGCGCGAAATAATTATATTCAATTAAATAGTATTATGAGATTTATTCTTGAGCTGTGGCTGCCTAACTTACATCTGAATGCAGTTCTTGAAATGTTTGTTTTTTTTCAGTGAGTGAAACACTGACATTTGGAATATACCCCAGCACAGGTGGAAATATGCCATCCATGTGTGCTGCTTAAGATGCCCAATGATGAAAAGGTAGGAAGATCAGTCATTATTTCTGTAGATTAGCTTCATCTTCTAGTGCTGTATGTGATTAATCTGATTAGTGCACACAAAATTACCATGTAGCAGACTAATTTAGAGAAGCAACATGTTCCTTTTTTGAATCTAATTGAAACAGCATTGATATTGATTATGTGACTGTTTCAGTTATTGAAATATCATATTGAACACAGACAGTAGTGTATGCATATTTGTAATTATTAGAACACTTGTCAGCCTTTATAAGTGTACAGGCATATCTGTACATGTTCTTACATATTAAACTATTATAAGGTGTATGAATTTTGTAAGATATGCTGGAAAATAGCAATTAATAATATCCACATATATAGTCTCTATTGGTGTCTTATGAATACCGTTTGCAATATGTATGTGACTGATGTATTGATGAAGTATAAGAGAAGTACACTAGTAATATGGTTTAGAAAAAACTATTTCTAAGTGTTAATATGAAGTGCAGTTCCAGCTGAATTTTAAAAAAAGCTTTTATTTCAAATTCTTGCTTATGAAAAATTAAATAATTATAAAGAAGAATACCCAGTATAACTGCTCTCATATTCACTCTATAGGTTTTGATTTAGCCAGAAAGTTGAAAGTTTTTCCGCCAAATTATTCCTTATAACTAGTAAATCACCTAGCAATTTTTAGTTTAATTAATATTTCTGTTATTGATAAGACATTATTTTTAGTGTTGCCTGAAAATTGGGTACTCACTTGAACAAATAAAGCTCTAGATATAACACTGGTTATGTACATGTAACTATATGCAAGTACTAGTAGTCTTAAACGGGTGTTAATGAAAAGTAAGAAAAAAAAAAGAAATCAAATCTGTTTTTATCGCTGTCTGAGTCTCCTGAAAGTCCAATTATATGTTTGCTGAAGTGATTGTAAGCCCATTGTAAATGCCACTGCTCTGACATATCAGGTTAATATCAGCATGCTTGTACATGGTATGTTAAAATGGCCACATATAAGATTTACCTGTGGCATGTACTCTGTATTGCATTACATTGCACAGTTATTGAAAAGCTGTCTTTTTGAGTAGCAACAGATAACAATAAGAGACATTAGCTAGCATGGTGTGGTTTTTGTTTATCCTGGTTGCTATGTCTCTCCCCTGGGATGTGTGAGGCGGGACTGATAGCTCTTCTCTGTACATTTACTTACTCAGGGATCACAAGTCAAACAAGTTATGACTTTGTATGCAGAGCAGGTGCTTTGTTTGCCTTTGAATTTAGATAAAATGAACTAAGTAGTTCAAGCATCATTTTTCCAAGGTCAAACAAACCTGTATATAAATGAATGTTTTTCTTATGATTCAGAAGTAGTGCTAAAATGAGGAGAGCTAAGGTGCTTTGGAAGTCCTTTTAATTGCAGCTGTTATGGAAACTTTAAGCAGTTACGATTTGACCTAAGATTGTAGTTAATGGAGGCTAGGGTGTTAAGATTGTTAACAAGTTTGATTATAGTGTGATTTGTCCAGGCTTTTTGATTTGATCAGTGTTTTTGCATTCATGACTTAAGTAACATGTTACCATTGTAACTAAAAGATCATGATGCACATGTTCATTTATTTTAGGATTATTCAGATGATTTTCAATCAGATGAAGAGGACACAGAAATAGCAAGGGTAAGTTCATTTCCGAGGCAGTTGCAGTCAGACATAAATATTGAAGAAGAAGGAAATAAAAGAGACCTTCCCAAAACATTCTTAGAAATGTTTGATAACACTGTTGAAAAAAAGATATTTTCAGTGAAATAGCAAAAGGCAGTTTTGATTTCCTTGTCAAAAAGCCAGCTAGGGCACTGATGATGAGTTTGCCCAAAACAAACCAACGATGATTGAAATTGAAAGTACAAAATAAACCCCCAAAAATATGCAAGAACAGATTAAATCACAATTCTTCTCCTTTTCTTTGCAGATCACAGGCAGACCCCCATTGAAACCAGCTCACGGTAAGCAATAGGTAGTGTATAGCAGCATGGAAATGTCCTTTAGTATTATTCATTGTAGTAGTAGTAGAAATAGTAGTAGAAATAGTGGTAGAAATAGTAGTAGTATATGTCTTACAATGGTCATAATTATCTTTGTTTAAACAAAAATGTAAGTCATTAGTTGGAACAGAAAATAATATATTATTTGTGAAAGTTTATATGATATATTTTAATATTGGATTTATAATATGTAGGAAATTTAAACAGAGTGCCCAAATATAAAGTTTGTCCAAGGTTCCCCTTCACTTATGGTTATACAAATATACAAAATTGGGTGGAATAGTCAATATTAAAAAAAAAATTTCAGCTCCCACAAAACACAAGAAAACATCTCATTTGGTGCCATCAGCATCAAGAATGCGGCGAGGAGGGTCGCCCAGCAAGGGGCGTACAGGAAGTGCCCCGCAGAAGAATGTACGAGAAATGTGGTTGGACACTGTCAAGAAGAGGACAGGGGGTAATTTTTGGGTTCCTCTTAAGTTATGATTTACAAAAATGGGTATTCACTTTCTTGCCGCTTAATATTTTAAACAAATTCATATCTTAAAAACAGTCGGAATGTAATGCATGGTCCTTTAGTGTAGTAAATGAATTGTACTTATTTTAGGAAAAAAAATCTTATAAGCTAGCCTTTTCTCTAAGACTGGGTTCCCATCCCTAGATTGATCTAAACGGATGGGTCAGTCTACACAGGGTTTCTTGCTAAATTGCTTTCAGCTTAAGTGGCTTAGATGTCTGGGACGCCTACTAAAGCTGCTAAATGTTAGTTAATTTCCCCCTATCAGCTTCAGTAGGCGTGACAGACATCTAAGTCACTTAAGTTAATTGCAAGTCAGCGAGAATCTGCTTGAAGATAGTTTGATCCGAAGTTAGTACAATAGTCTCTAGGAATGGTCTCTAAATCTGTCAGCTCCTTCATCTTTCTAGACATGGCCTTTAGATTTTTATCTTAATTAATCTGTCAACCTCTGTTTGTCTTTATAGACATGGCGTCAGGTAAAAACAAGGGACACCTGGGGAAGAGATCCCCCATGGAATACTGGACTGATACCCTCAGGAAGAGTGGAGGTAAGATGGGCACAGGTTAACAAACTTCTTGTGAGAGAGGTGTGTGGGTGGGGGGGAGTTAGAGGAGCATGGCTTGATAGTCCTTTGGTGAGTGTAGTACTGTGAAATTCATATGAGATTCCCACAATATTCGGATTGTGTATCAGATATGTGCATCAAACCCTAGCTATTGTGCCTGTGCAAAACTCTATTATAATATCTGTTCTTTTGCTGATAAATGAACACAACTTGGGAGGGAAAAACGGGAAAGTAGTGAATGCCAGAAGATTAAAAATGAGACTTCCTTCACAAATCGGACACGCAGATTCTGAAAATTACTTTGAGTTTGATTTTTAATTTTCTTTTGCCTAGCTGTGAAGGACAATAGCAGCATGACGTTCCGTGACCGCCATGTTGCAGACAGAGATATGGCGTACCTGAGCACCAGCCACTATATGAGACAGATGGCAGGGACGGAGAAACCCAGGCCAGGGGGGGTAGACCCCACAGGTGAGGGGTGGGGTTAGGTACTACACAAGGACCATCATGGAGGTGGCTAGTGGGTAGTTACAAGAGATATAATGGTTATGTATGATAATTGCTAAATTAAAAAATTATGCTATGTTTTAACATCTGAATGCTGTAGACACTATATTATTACTAATGATAGGAAGTATTTTTGTTGGCTTCCCATTCATGTGTTATTATGCACTAATTTATAAACAGAAGTAAGGTAAAGCTATAATCAAAATTTGAACTGGAAAAGTCCTGATGATGTTACCAGATGACAAAGTGATGTAGTAATCTCCAGAATACTTCTAATTTTTATTTAAAGCAAACTGAAGAGTTAGTGCTTGTTTTAGTCTAAGATAGTCTTGCTGGAACATGGGTTCATCCTCAGAGTGTGTAGTGACAGGTGACTGATCTGATTGCTTTCAGCCAGAGCAGCCAAGGGAACACCTGCCTATAAAACACCTGAAGAATATTATGATGAAATTCTCGAACTCAGAAAGGTAAAAGTTACAAATTATCTATCTTTCTTTATTATGTTTGCAATGCATCAAAAAAAAAAAAAAAAACAAACAAACTAATACTCATTCTCACTAGTCCCTTAAATTAATTTTCCATTTCATTTCCAAAAGAATCGTATCTATACCATTTTAATAATGATTAAAACACATCTTTTATTTACATTTACTTATATTGATGACTTGTATTAAGAAATTGTTTCAACTTGTTATATACTGTTTTTCAGCAAATTGCAGCAATATCAAGTGAAAATTCTACGCAAAAAGCCAGAGTACGCAGGCTTGAGGAAGACAACTTGAAAAAGGTAGCTTTCATTTTCCTTTGTATGATGAAATTTTAAGCATCTTAGTATGATCTTACTTTTGTTGGTCAAGAAGTACATAATAGTTAACTAACAGGTGGTGAAATAAGCTGCTGAGAACAAAACTTAGCAATATACGGAGTACTGAATGAAAATATTTAAGTCTGTGTTAAATTTTTCAGGAAAGAGAAATAGAAACTCTTCTGGACCCAAGTAAGGTAAGTAATAATATGGCTTGGGAACAGTGGGTAATATTACACAGCTTTTCATCCATGGGAGGGGGTGTGAAGTGGTTTCAGAACCAGGCTGTGCTGAGATGCATCAGTAATAACAAATTAAAGTGAAGTTTGGCTTGAATTTTACCATTTTTAAAAAGGCATATATTTAAAAAAATATTTTTGCAATTGGTATGGAGGTCAAAGAGTATGTAGTAATATAAGCTATTTACCAACTGTATCTTCAAAAAATTTATTCTAGAGTGAAGAAATGCGGCGTACCCTGGGGGACAGGAAGCCTGACACTGGTGCTGTGAGTATGATAGCACATATTAACATTGCTCTTAGTATATAATCCCTGGAGATTTGTTTGAAATGAAGGTTGAGAGAGAGAGAGTTAAAAGTTAAGCCTTATTTTCAATTTTAACTTAAGTAAAATTTGCAGGAAGCTTAAGTGAGCACAATAAATAACCAGCGGTTAAAACAGTTTGACATGTTATTGAAATGTTCATTATTTTGTAGGTCATCCATAGTATGAAACAGAAGGTGCTGAAACTGGAGCAACAACTGAGGGACAAGGAGAGCAGCCTCACGTATGTTAGACCTGCTAACAGATTGTGAAGAATTTGTCTAAGTATATTATTATGGATCAAATTACAACCTTCACCCTACAACAATTTCATGAATTTTTTAATCCATGTCAATTCAGTGTTGTTTTTATGTATGGTATATAGTTGTATCTACAAAGAAATTGTTAACAGTTGTATAAAATGGATTCAGTCGGCAGTATTTCTTGAATTGATGGTTTAACCATAATTTTATTTCTAGGAAATTACAAGCAGATTTGAAAACAACCAAAGTTGAAGAGCTGCGCCTGCAAATGGAGGCTTTCTACCAGGAGGTAGTTCGCCTGCAAAACACCAGGGCAGCGCCAGCAACACAACAGTCTAGTCAGAGGTAAATAAATTCTTTCTATTACTTTTATACAACAACTGTAAATTTAAAACATCAGTCACACTTTTGCAATTTATAAATTAAAAGTTACAATTGATTTTTACAAACAATCTTTACATCGAGTGTGAATTACTATCTACTGTATTTCTGCTTTTATTCAATGTTATACACATAATTCTTCCAGTTCTAAACCTGGTAAGGAAAATCCGTCCAAAATCAAAGCCTTGAATGACACTATACTCAGAATGAATGAGAAAAATGTCAAGCTGCAGACAGAAAACCGTACCCTGAAAGAAGATCTGGAGAAAATGTTGGAAGAGCAGTCACAGCTAAAAGAAAAACAAGGTTTGTAATATAAAAGTTTTACTGGAATGAAATTTATCATCCACATTATCTGGAATACTTTTTAGGCATGTGGTACATAAGTTACGTAAGAATACCAAAAATAATTTCACCTGTGTTCTCACTAGTCCGGCAGAAGTCTTCAAGAGGAAGAGCTACTGTCATCAATTACTCAATTCAAAGTCCAGTAATAGATTTTAAAACTTTACTTAACTTCTCCTTGGTTAACTTTATATGAAAACTCCAAGTTATATATTTAACTACTATGTTTGTTATTGTAAAATCAAATATACTACAAAAGGAACCATGATAATGGATAAGTTTATTTCCTGTTAAAAAACACAAAAGTATAAAAACTTTTTAAAAACTTAATGTTTCTTAAACAGATTAAGATATATTATATTATTTGTGTATTTGTTTCCAGCTGATTATGAAGATATGAACAAGAAACAACTAATGAATGCTATTACTAAGCTTGAAAAGGTAGGTGCTGGCAATTTGTGTTATATGTTAGTCAGTATACATATCACATCCATAAAGCAGAACTCCCACAAAAATTGTGACATCATTGGCATATTTGCCAAAGTTTTCAGCTATATAAGTATTAATGTATTGTTGGCTGAATGCATGAAGAGAACAACACATTAATTTTATGGTATCCTGATCCATATTTGCATACATATACTATTTTTTCAGCGTCTTGAGAAGACCGAGGTAGAGACGGCCTCTGTCAAGTCTGAAACCTCCACTAACAACAAGGGGGCAGTGAATACCAAAGGTTAATTACTTATGTATTAAAGTTAACTAATTGATAGATTTAGATTCCATTTTGAATTTCCACAGCAGACATAAATAGACAAATCTATTTGTGTACATTACATACATGTGAAGCATAGTATTCAGTTATCAACTCTGTTTTATTTAACTATAATCAAAATGTCTGGAGCTTTTGAAAAACATTTAGATGAATATTTAATCCCATTTGATTTATATAATGATATTTGTATGTTGGCTGTAGTCCAAACACATCATGTAATGTTATCTTTTGGCAGTACCAGTTTTAGAATAATGAATCATTATTTTTCTGCATTTCCTCAGGTAAGATTACCCTTGAAGGCAGCCTGGCAGAGAGACTGGATCAGCTGGACCAGAGAGAGACAGAACTTCTTGAGGAGCTGGAGAAACAGAGAAATATCATTAAGAGGCTGAAGGAGGACAGGCAGCACTACAGACAGCTGGCAGACGACAGAGAGTACGCACACAGTTATAGAGTTGTGATTTTTATAAAAAAAAATTTTTTTTTTTTTCAAAATCATTTTTCTTTTTTTAGTTAATATTGATATGCATAACAGAAAAGAATTCATTAGTTTGGCTTTAAAACAGTTTTCCAATAGAATCGCATGCTGGTTTGTACTCCATTTGTTAAGACTATTTCTACTTCTAAATTTCCTTTTTTTTTCACTTAATAGGAAGAGAAAAACTTGCATTTAAGGAAAGAATAGACAGTTGATTATGTGAACAATTGTCAGGCAGATTTTAGTAGAACACTAGGAAAATAAAGACAAAAATAAGCTGTATGTTTAATAATACCATGTTTTGCTTGTTTCTAGGAAGGAAATTAAAACACTGAGGAAGGAGATCGAGGCTCTACAGTCCGAGGTTGGCAAGCCACGCAGTATCGCTGGGTCTCGGCCCTCTAGTGGCAGACCTAAGATTTCCCCTCGACTGTCAAGGTAGCCATGATTTTTTTAGGTCAACCTAAATGAATTAAAAATGACATTTCACCACAGTTGCTGCAGGTGGCACTTTGGTTTTTGATGAAAATGAATAAACTTTATTTGTCTCTTTATAAAGAAATGAAAAAAATGAAACATTGCATGAATTTTATGATTTATAGTTAAAATGCTTTTTCGTTTTTTTTTGTTTTTTTTTTCCATCAGACGAGATTCTGTGGAGAGCACAGCTAGCAGCAGAGCCAGAAGAGAGAAGGAGAGGGAGGAATTGGACAGGAAAGTTCAAGACTTTCAGGAGCAGAGGGCAGCCAAGAGCATCCAGAAAGGCTGGAAAGGCTTCAAGACCAGGAAGGCTCTGGAGGAAGAAGAAGAGGTAATTTGGGAGCCATCGTGATTGAACAACTGTTCAGAATATTAAAAAAATATAATAGAATTTTTTCTTTGTATACCATTATAATGTTACACTTTCCCCCTTGTTATCTTTGCGAATTTTGTTTTTGTGCACTCATTTTATTAAAAAGATTGATTGAAACTTATTCTCCTTCATACATCTATTTCTGTGATTCTGTATCAGTTTTCTAATTAAACTGTTGTCCTGGGAAACAAAGTCTTAATCCTTAGATATCTCTAGATGCCATATGGGTTGATAACAGCATGCCAGAAAGGATTATAACCAGTATAGTAGATAGTAGTATATTAAAATGATTTACAGTCGTAGAGTATTTTAGTTTGTTCCATGTTCATGTAGATATCCTCATCTAAGAGCACTTTTAATTTGAACTGTAACTCCCTTGCACTTTTCTGTAATTTTTAGGTCATCTTTAGTTCTCTTTCTCCTTTTTCTCCCTTTAAATTTTCAACTATCTAGGCCAGGAAGAGGGAAGAATTGATTGAAAGCTTCAGGAAGAGTAGAGCAGCAAAAACCATTCAAAAAGAATGGAGAGATCACCATAGAAAAGTAGTAATTGATGAAGAAGTATGTGATGATTGTGATTAGCAATACAAACACATGCTAATTAAAAATCTAATCCTTTGATTTTAAGATTTTAAAAAGTAGCTGTTTTAATGTTGATGATTCTCTTAGATGCATTTCTCTTTGTATTTTTATGAATAGATTTATGATTTAGACAGTAATGAACTGTAATTCTATTAATTCTACTTTAAGTCTTTTAATTTAGTTTTCTTGTTTTTTTGTATTTGTATTGTAGTGGTTAAATTGTAGCAGTAGTGCATCTTATATAACAGTTGGTTGTAGTTGCTTTTTTGTTGTGAGCGTTTTTCTTTGTTTACCATTATAGAATTACTAAGACATTTCAAAGTGTTCAGTCATTTCCCACTGTGACACAATTTCTTTCAGGCAGGTCTGAATCAAAAAGCACTGTTATATTGTAATGTACTTTCCTCTTAGAAACGGAAAGCTCAGGTGGAAAAGTTTCGTGAGCAGCGGGCTGCAAGGAGAATCCAGAAAGGCTGGCTTGATTACCAGCAGATAAAGATAGAGAGAGAAGATGATGAAGTATGTTCTGTTTGGGTTTGCATGCTAACACACGTGCTCTTGTGGGTGTGTGCATTGACTGCCTGCGTGCCATTGTGGCTGTATTGTATGCTTTCTATAACAGATTCCCACATAACACTGCCAGCTAACCTCACTGCCCTGCTTGATAATAGTCTGACAATGTGTTATGCAGTTTATCTGGGATGTGATATTACTCACAGAACACATGGTGCAGTGTCATGGTTTCACAATAACCCCTTGCACATGTTTTGCACTGCTTGGTTCCTGGGGACTATGGACCTTTGGTAATATAGCTGATCTCTTTGATTCGATAAAAGAATTTAAAAAGTGAAATAAAAGACTATTTAATACCAAAGTACTAACTGTAATAGAGGCCATCTCATAGTATTATGTTTTCATAAAAAAAAAAAAAAAAAAAAATCACTTTTATCAAACCAGTTCAGTTCAAGGGCATTTTCCTTAACATGTATTTGATGGGATGAAATGTTTTATGGACTCGAAGAGATAATCTTGGGAGTGAATACAGTGGAATGGCCCTCAGCAAAACGCTTTCATTTTAGCATGATAAATAGTGAATAAGTGCTTATACAGTTTTAATCTAATGCAGTGTTAAAAAACAAGCATATTTTTTGACACATTAGACTGTGAAAACACCAAATATAAAATGGCTTGCTGCTTACCTTCTCCCCTTCTCCCATTTCTCTGCAAATTTTTTATTTTTCTTACTAAAACCATCTGAACTTTTATTTTGCTTTGATGACCAAATAACTATCCTAATGGAAAATACTTGAATCAAGTGCTTTGCTTTGCCTTGGTTAACAAATCCATATTGCTTTAAACAAATTTTTGCTGCTAATCTGTTTTGATAAATATGCTTGTGACAAAAGATTCATGTGTGATAATGGACAAGATAAATCTTTTTAAAAAATAGACTACGAAAAGCAAAATGGTTGAAATAACTGATATTTTTTATTATAACAAAAATATTATCAAAGTAATTTATTACCAAAGACTAAAGCCTCTCTCTCTTTATCCCCGGATGAATGTAGCTGGATGTTGTCTTTGCAGTGAGATAAAAAAAAAAGAAAACCAGAAAGATTTTGTACGACATACATTCCTATATCTCCCATCAGTGTATCATTGTCAATGTCTACAGCTCGGTCGCCATATCAAAAAGTTGTTGTGATGTGATCATTGTGATTTATGATCCAACCTTTCCTTTTCCCAGGCTGCTGAGACCATTCAGTCAGCACTCCGCGGCCATAGCAACCGAAGGAAACAGCTCCGCAGATACAGGGATGAGGAGGAAGATGAAGAAGAAGAGGATATTGAGGAAGAGGTTGATGAGGATGAGGAGGAGACGGAGGATGAGGATGTCATGCTCATCCAGTCCACTCTCAGAGGACACAAGACAAGGAAAGATCAGCTAAGAAACAGGTAAAGTCCTTGTTTAGGTTAACTCCAGTGATTTAATATCTTGTCTTTTCATGTTTAAAGGCAGATTTAAGACATAACATTCCAAATCTGATTCAAAAGGGGATTTTTATCCCAGGTTAAGTCAGAAAACCAAAATTTTCACCTTTTGGATGAATTAAATAACATGCAACATTTAACATGTTAGCTGGGTTCTAGTGTTTTGTACTGAACCAGGTGATTCATGTTATTCCCACTTAAACCTGCCTATAACTATGCCACCATCTCTTCATACCTGTGTTATATATTGTGGACTTTTATGTCGTATACTCACCATTTGCTTAGATTTGATTCTGCACAAATTTTGTCTGTTTTTCAGTCTTTTCATTTTCTAATTTGTGCCAGGCAGATTGTTGCACATTTTCAGTGATTCTTTTAACTGTTTCATTTACATATCATTTATACACATATAGTCACTATCACCTTCTGAGTAGTTTTGCAAATTTCTGCCTATTTATTTCTTCTTGTGTGTCTTGTCTTGCGTGTAGTGCTCTTAAACAAGAGGAGGCTGAAACAGACGAGGCTGCATTGTTGATTCAGTCTGCTGCACGCGGCCACTTGGCAAGGAAATATAATTTACAAACCTCTCTAAGGTACAGTTCTGAGTTCTGAAGGTTTGTAGACACTTTAATTGCTTTAAAATTCAAGTAATGCAGCAAGCTTGCACTCCACGCTGACAGCCATTTTGTTTGGCCAGGAATCATCTGATGCCATCATTATGCTAAATTCTCTGAATAAAAGCAATGATTTTTATTGAGGGAACTTTTTAGTGCTTATATCTGTTGCATAGCAAAATAGTTGTCTTGAAACTCCCCATGCACTTTTATAGTATGTATTACATATTGGCAACTTAGATGTTAATTATTCTATTTAGGAGGATAAATAATGTTTTTTCAGCTTCCTGAACAAAATAACTGTCTGAATGTGATGAAAAGCACATTTTTGTAGTTGGACATGTTGTTTATATGACACATGCTTTTCGTTCTAGATCTCGTCCAGGCAGCACACGGACCTCACCAAGGTCATCAAGGCCAAGCAGCGCCAAGGCCTCTCCCCGCGTTTCCAGACGTAGCAGTGCACAGTCGCGCAGACTCAGTAAGATTACACTGTTTATGTAACTGATAGAGATAGCCTCTGCAAGATTGCTTTCTTATTAGGAATCTTGTGTATTTTTGTTGAGTACATAGTTTGAAAAGTCCATGCAATTGTAAATTATTATGACTGACTTATTTTATGAATGTTTGAAAATCATGAAATTTTTGAAGAATTATATTACCCATTCTGATGGAAATTCAACTGTGTATTCTGTTGATCATGATATAAGATAAAACATCTTTTTTTCTACACTTAATTAAAACTGTAACTTAAAAAGCTTTCAGTCACTTCCTGACTTTCCTCAGTGTGAGACTGAGCACTTAGCGTACAAAATGAAAAGTTTTATCTTGTAATATTACCCGTTCTTTACCACCAACTTTCTTAACAATGACTTAAAAAAATAAATCATTGTTTTTTTTTTCCTACTCCAGTGACAAATGGTCTGGACTCTGAGGGAGAGGACGAGGATAAAGAAGACTTTGTCACTCCATCCAGAAAGCAACCTTCAAGACCATCATCAGGTGAATATGAGATCAAAGACATTAAAAATCATATATTTTAAAAAGTAATATATTAAAGTGGGAATTAATTATGAAACTCTAACAATACACCACAGTAAATATTTAAGTTTGCATTTTATCGTTCTGTTTTAGCCAAGCCATCCCCCAGGGACACCCCAAGGTCCAGGCGTTCTCCGGTAAAAATTTTTCCTCTGCTATCGTTATAAAATCACGTTTGTGTAATGCAAAAGCTGAAAGTGTTAACAAATAAATGTTTGAAATGATATTAGTAGATTCAATTTTAAAGTCATGTAAAATACCTTACTTTATGATATTATATTTTTGCTTTCATCTGGCAATTATCTGTTATTTTCCAGGCTATTTCAAGGAGACAGAGTCGTGATAGGATTGAATCTAAACCCGTTGCTAATGGCAAAGATGATGATGACGATGATGATGATGACATTTGCTTTTAGAATTCTGAACGTGACTGTAATTTTGTCATTTTTTTCTCAACTGTGATACACTTGCATGGTAACTGAATTCATTCGAATCTTGGTTCACCAGCTTATTCGGAAAGTTATTCTAGCAGAAGGTCATTGCTTAATTTGAAATTAGATGTACCTCACAAAATGTATGTAATTAACTAGATGTATAGTCATGTAAAAATGTTCATGTTTTTCTACCTGCTTGAAATTTTTATATTGTAATATTCTAAAGGCCTTGTAGAGTGACACTTATCAGCATACATTCCATACAGCATATTACCTTCAATACAATCTGTCCACTAAGAGCTACAGACAGTACTGTTTTATTCTTTAACTTTTTGTGAGCAGAATTATGGAGAATCATACGCATTGTGATAATTTAGTTAACAAATTTTAGTCATTTTTTCCCAGAAATTTGGCACAGTAATGTTATTTGTTAATCTATATTTTAACCTTTTTAAAGCATGTTTAAAGATAGTGGGGTTTCGAAATAACAAGCTGTATTTGAAGAGCAGCAGCACAAGTAATAAACTGTTCACTCAGGGTATGAGTTTTTTTTTATACATAATACAAACAGCTTTTATTGTACTGTATTTATCTGTATTGATTTTTTAAAGGTACGCTTATCATGTGAACTTTTCTTTGCTGTAAATTACAAATATTATTTGATATTTGTGTTGAAGTATTGTCCAGCAGTTTCACAAAAAAAAGGTGCAATAATTTTAATCAGAAGATGGAGATTCAACTGTTCACTTCACTTTATTGTTGGAAATGCCACCTTTTCTATTTGTCATGTCAATTTTTTCATGTTTAGAGCTGTATGGTGACAATTAAGAAAGTGTCTTGTAAAATTTTGTAGAAATAAATTTCTATGTAGAAATAAATACTTTCTAGGATAACATCTTGGTTTTGGGTGTCTGTTGAATTTATACCAAGGGCTGTAAAGTTTTAAACTTAGCTTTGATTCCAATTCATACAGAAAAATAATATTTTAATGTTATATATATTTTAAAAAATTCACTGAATGTATTTTCGAATTGAGAAAACTCACATTGCGATTCGTGACATTCTTTTATTTTATCAAGTTTATATACATCATTATGTACAACATCAACATAATATATTTGCAAACATGTCTGCTGTTTCCCATGCTACCAGTGTTACTACCACAGTGGAGTAGATTAGAGTAAAGCTAAGGAAGTATGTCTTCCACCCAGCACCTAGACATATCTGACCATGTATGACCAGCTGTCTAAGGACAGGTGGCAATGTCTGCTGGTGGTCCTAAACATGCAAAAACAACTAATTTGATCTATTTCACCTTGAGCCCTAAAACAAGAAGTCGTCTTTGGAACGAATTTCCTCACCTGCACTCAAATACTTCACAATAAACTTATTGACACAAACCTACATTTTGACCAAAGAGTTACAAATAAAATTAGGAAACTTTTATTTTTTGAGCTTGTGGCTAGCTGTTACCACCAGCTTGTCTTGTCTGGTGCACTTCCCTACCCTCTAGTGGAGGGTGTCTGCAGCAGTTCTGGGTCTTCAGAACTCTCCTCTCTCTCCTCCAACAAACCAAACGACTGCAGCACCTTGTGCTGGCGTGTCTGTCGTAGTTTCTTCAAGTCCCTAGCATACTGCTGTTCTCGTAACAGTTCTTTTTTCTGTTCCTCTAACTGTTTCTTGTGCTCGTGCAGAGCCCGTGTTTTCTGAATGAGTCTGAAAAGTTTTTTACGCAATTCTCTGTTCTCCTCTTTTATCCTTTTGGTGTGTTCATTCAGGCACTGCAGGGCTTCCTGCAACATAGGGAGAATATCAAATGAGGATCATAAAATTATGACAATATTTCAAAATATGAAAATAATTTTCTATAAAGCTCTAAAAAATAAGTTTTTTCTGATAAATCTAAATAAAGATGTGTGTGCAAGTTTTAATGTATTTCCACCAATGTAGTGGTGAATGGACTTGCTAAAACAATGCTCCATGGTTTGGGTGAAGTGATGAGGTGCAGAGGCAGACAGGGAACTATGGAAAGCTGACATTAAAGAGTGGACAGGCATGACCTTTACCTTACCCTCTACCAGGGCGACAGAATAATTTTTCACAAGATATTCTCAGATATGTCTTTAGATAAATAGACAGTCATTTGGTTCTCTGGATTTTGCCACCCTGGTAGAGGGTAACCTAGACCCTGTAACTGGCACACAACTGAAAGGAATGGAAAAGCTTGGTGTGCAGAGTGACACTGCAGCATCTCCACAGTATCTTTACCACAAAATAACAGATCAAGAGAGAGAGAAAAAAAGGTCTTGTTACAAATGTTTGAAAATATGATCAAAGCAGAGTAACTACCTTGTCTGCCTGTGCCTTCAGGGAAGATATTCTGTTCTGGGAGTCTTGGTTAAATTCACGCTTGTCTTTGAGGAACTCGGACTTCAGCTTCTGTATGGTGTCAGAGTGCACCCCTCTCATTTTCTGCACCTCTTTCTCCAGCTCCTTGATCTTTGACAGCTGGTCTTTTTGTAAGTTCTAAAAAATAAATTAAAATATCTATTATTGAAATTGTACATTATTGAAGACTTTCCTTAAATTTTTCAAATGAGCGAAGTATAATAAATTGATACTTGTCCATTATTGCTTTAAATACTAATCATCACAACTTAAATTTGACAAGTGCATTATATTTTGATAAGCTATCATGAAATTTGATAACAAACCTTATATTCTTGTAAATCCTCCAGCTCTTGTTTTGTCTTGGACAGCAAATTTTCTTTTTCCATCAGTATTGATCTTAAACCTGAAATATAGTATAAAACATTCTTGTGAACATTTGTTTTTATACCAACACCCACAAAGAAAATACATCTATACAATATTTCCAATGCAATTTGATAATCTGGACTGAAATCACTACCCCCTCTTCAAAATTACTTTTTTCAAAGTGCATATACCATCAAGTAACTACAGGTTTTTTTTATTTTGAAATTCACCAAAATAATGGTCATACAGTATTATATTAATAAAAAAAAACTGTTAGTGAGTACACCATGGGAAATGTGTTAAATTTTCACTTTTTAATGATAAAATCCTGCAAGTAATTACTTTAATCTGAAATAATACTAAATGAAAGCAAAAAATAAAGAAACAAATAAATAATTATAATAACAACAAACGAAAGAATAAAGATAAAACCTCTCACATTGCCACAATTACCCACCTGCTTTCTTCTCTTCATACTCTTGCAACATGTTAGCTTTCTGTTCCAGGATGTTCTGAATCTCTTGCTGGTTCTGGTCACTGAGAGAAATAATCAGAGACTGCCTCTTGCTGGTCTTCTTCTGCATGTAGTTCATATATTCATGCTACAAGGGAATAAAACAGAAGCTAATATACTTTCAATTTAAAAAAACATTTCTATCACTACTAACAACACTGAAAAAATGCATATTTTTGTGTCATTAACTTTGAATGCTACTTCATTTTTACTTTTTTAAAAGTTGCACATATCAATAATTGAAATTCATTAAAAACATGACTTGGTACTTACGCTTTCCACTCTGACTTTGTGTGCTTCCTGTTGCAGCCATTCATTCTCTTGACGCCTTCATAACAGTTAAGGTTAAAACATCCCCAGTTAAATGTTTTAAGAATTATGTGGATTCTTCAATTTAATGACACTTCTCTATGTGTTTTTATCAGGAAAATTATATCAAAATCGATAAATAAGATGAAATCAATACCACATACCACGTACACATGTTCATACTAATGCTTCTTTTTCTTACTGAATAAGATAAATGTGCATTTGACAAGGATACATTTCATCCACTTTTTTCTTTACTCTTTCTAACTCCTCTGTCAAGTTGTCAAGTCTGCAAAATACAAAAAAAAATGTTCTCAAATGATTGCACTCAAAAATATTCTCACAGTGACAGATACATAAAGATAAACTAAATCTTAGATTTTGAACATCCCACAGATGAGCTTAGATTGGATAATTCAATTAATTTCTCTTACTACAGGTACATTCCAACATAGGGTCACACATTTTCTAGTGCATAAAAATTAAGCGGCTGCCAGTTGGGCTGTCATACAACGACATCAATAACTGTAAAATGTGAAGTGGTAAAATGCCTTTGACACGATGTACAGGTTGTAATTCAGGTGCACTTACTCTTGTTTAAGTAAAACTTCCTTTTCTGTTGGGGGTGCTTCTTCCCCACCTGCGGGTGTAGCGCCTCCTTTCTTTCCTTTGCCCTTTTTCTTACCTCCCTTTTTCTTTTTAGGGGGCATTTTTCAGAAATGTCCGAATTTGAACAAATGTCAGCTATACCGGAAGTGTAATGGTTACCATGGAGGGAGCTAGCAGTACATTCATTTTTTAGTTTCGAAATTAATTTAAGACCAAAGAAAACATTTTATATAAATAAAGATGTCAATATATGGGGATAAAAATTATATAAGTTGTACTGTTATAAATTATTTATCACAGTCATTATTTTTTGCAATAATTCAGCATATTGTAAGTATAACTAAAGTGTGAGTCTCAAGCTAGTTAAGATGGCAGCGCCCATGGAGCATGACAGATCCAAGGTTTCCCCTGAATATGATTCAAATACAGCTATAGGTTTAAATGCCCCTGGAGCAACAGTTGATTTCACTTCTAGCGAATTTGACCCATTAATTGCATTATATTCCGATAGCACAGTAGTTCCAGACAAAAATGTGAACCCTTTTAATAACCTCGCTGAATTTGAGAGTGTTTCAAATAAAAAACGACAGGCCCAGCCCGGCAAAGCAAGGCTGCTTAGAGAGGCCAATGCGCAGCGCATCCTAAAGCTGCAGTTGCAAAGCCAGTCCAGAAGTCGTCAAGGTGAATCGACAGATAAACCCGAAGATGAAGACCAGACCGAAGTTCGCAGACGAGTGGACAGAAATGTCCTGTCAAGAATGGAGGGTATATTATTTCTTTTCTTATGATTTTGATTTAGCCTTAGATTTCAAATTGTATTTTCTTTAGTTAAATTCTGAGGAGTCAGGCCTTTGGATGTTCATGCCAAAAGCAACACCTAGAATGCTCAGTGCTAATTTTTTTTAGAAAATTGTAAACAATAAAACAAGTTTTTAAAAAATTTTATCTGAGCAGTTTCTTATGTTTGCAATTTAAACAACTCATTCAGCCACTTTTTAATCAAATAATATTGATATCAATTGCTTTAACCTTGTATTAACAGACGAGCACCACAAAGGACCATTCAGTTTGCTGCGGAGGTGTGTCAAGGAGAGAAAGAAAGTGAAAGTACTGACGAGAAGTTTCAAACACGTGAGGGGAATATGTTCAGGATACATTATAGCCTTTGACACACATTTTAATTTAGTAAGTAATCTAAACCACAGAGTTTTATGCACTTTTATTTACAATCTCTGATATGTACTTTAGTGTTTTTGCTAATATCTTAGCATATATAAATACTGCGTACTTGAGACTAGCAAAAAGAGTGCTTTCACATGAAATGCTGTGCTTATTAAACGATCTTTTCCTATAAATGAAAATACTTCTTATTGAAGTTTTAACCACATGTTATCAAGCTATGTACGCATTATTATGTTTGAAATTTTTCTCATTTAATTAATTTCTTGTTTATTTATTGGTTTTCAATATTTGATAACAAATTGGTTACGCCTACATACTAGTAGTTAAAACTAATTCAATAATTGAAACTTGACTCATGAAAACTCTAAAGGATAATTTATTATATGAATAATCAACAGAGATGGCCCCTCTTTCTCACTTAATATGCTAGATCTGAATTTTTTGTGTCTGTTAAGGCAATGCAAGATGTTGATGAAGTATATGCAAAGCCATGGAAAAGAAGAAAGAAAAGAAAAAGGAGTGAAAAGGTGAATTTAACAGAAAAAATATAATCTGATAGTTTTGTTTTTGCCTTATTAGTATTTTTCTAGCTATGCAAACATCCAAAAGGTTTATTATTTCTGTTTTGTACCAGAATAATAAAGAAAATGATAAAACCATTTTTTCAAGATATCCTGTATACCAAAACAATTTCATTAATAAACTTGAGGTTATGCTTATGCAGGTGCGTAAAGAACCCACAGCCAGTGTAAATGGTGAAATGTCAGGAATGGTGGAAGACAACTTAAAGGAAAATACTGGAAACAGTTCATCTCAAACCATTCAAGTGGATGGAAATAAAAATAAAGAAGAGATTTGTCCTGATGAAAATCAGATTGATAAAACAACAATCATTGAAACCCGAGTGAAAGATGCGAAAGAGAAACCAAAGAGTGTGGAGCCTCCTGATAATATTGTTGGTTTGGATGACTGTGAAAGTGATGTGAAAGACGATATTGATGATGATGCTGACAGTGAAAGTGAAAGTGATGATGAGGATGTTGGTGCCCTAACATCTAGATTAGCAGAGCTGCAGCATGAACTGGCTTATCTTGCTGAAGCAGAAATGAAAAGTGAAAGTGAAAGTAATGTTGAGGATGTACCAAAGGAAGTTTTGAAGCTAGAGGAAGGGGAATTGTCAGAAGGAGAAATTTTGGACGACCCAGATAATGATGAAAAGGATGTTAAAGGTGCTGCTAAAAGTGATCAAAAGGTGAAAAAGGATGAGCCTTCTAAACATTCTCATCATAAGCCAGGGTATGATAAGGAAGAGAAAAAACATGGTGAATCCTCAAGTAAGCACCATGCAAGAAAACAAAACAATGAAAAAAAGCATGATAGGAAGCACCACAGAGACACGTTAGATAAAAGAAAAGATGCACATAAAAGTTTGTCTTCATCAAAAATGAGCAGTAAAAATAGAGACAGCAGGAGACAGTCAAGTTCATTGCCCAGGCAACCAAAGACGGAGACAAAATCTGGACATAAAGAAGGCTTGCCAAGAAGAGCCAGCTCTGAAACAAGGCTTGGTAAAAAGATGGAAATAAAAGATACTAAAAGCCATGGAAACAAGGACAAAGTGAAAGAGAAGAAAATTGTCACTGCAAAGAATCCAAAAGGGAAAGCACCTCAAAGCCAAGAAGGTGAAGCAGGTGCAAGGATCATTCCTAGTTCTCAGGGAAACAGCTGTGTATATGTCACTCGTCACGTTAACCAGCTGTTTATCAGAGGTGACAGTGTGGTGCTCATAGCTGTTGATAACTAATATAATTATATTGCCATAAGGCAACATTATAGATATTATAGTTACAAGACTATTTTTTATTAATAATTTATATTAAATGTCAAAATTAATTTTGGGTATAAATATATTCATATTATAGTGATATCTGTATCTTTCATAGTACTGAAAGTCGGATCTGCATTATTTCCTTCTTTATATTTGTACTACGTAATTTTTTTCTACACTCCAAATAAAATTTAATTCAACAGCTGTTGAGTCTAGTTTAGTCACATTATTTTGATATAACTAAATGTGCCTAAGGTACCCTCTACCAGGGCCATAGATTGATTTTTTACTAGATGTTCACCGATGTCTCCGGTTAAATTGACGGCAATTCTCTGCACTATTTATGTGCTTTTCACATGCATTTTGCTTAAGTTACGCGCAAACAATGTCTTAGAATTTAATTCCTTAACATGTTTTTGGTCTAAAAATCTAATCTTGTCTATCACAAGAGCAAGCTGCAGCATTTTTGCTCCTAAATGCATTTCTTTTTAATATGAGCACCACTTAAAGAAGACTCCTTTTTATTCTCGTCACATTAGGAAAGCATCAGTAAGTTCCAGATGTGAGACAGACTGGGGAATGTAATGTGATGAAGCTGGGATTATTTTAATGGATCTGTTTTGAAGGAAATAAAAGATAGCGGGGGATATCTACAATTTTTGAAATAAAACGTAGGAGCATCAAAAACATTGGTCAAAGTACTATGATTAAAGGGCCACACGTTCTCTTAAGTTTTCTGTGTACGCATCTTGTGCTTATTCTTTAAATTTTCGTTTTTCTAATTATAAAAATGGCATTTATGCAGACTAAAAACAAGAATTGAGTTCGGTCTAAGGAGGTATATAGACGGCGTGTTTTTTATTTATTTGGAACTTGCTAGACTGATGGTCGACTTTGTTGAGGGGCCCACACAATACGTTAATTGTATTTTTGTTCGCGAAAAATTTATATCTGTCGAAAAAAATTTAACATCTCGAGTCACAAATCGTTTAACTGATTGAAAAAAATGTACAAAATAAGTTAACCTTATCACGCATGAACACGTATTTACTTTATTTTCAACTGAGCCATTGGTATTGATTTATTACTGAACGAAAATGAAAATTGTAATGACGCAAAATAATAAAAACGATCGTTTAATTTACCTTGAAATTAAGTGATTTATATGCATTAAATAATTTTTACTGAACGGTATAATAATAACATAATAGAATAATGCAACAAAAATGGTTGTTTAGATCATGCTGTCTTTATCTGTATTTTTTCTTAATATTCCACGTTTTATTGATTTTTAATAATATTTTTTAATAATTTCCCCAAAACAAAAAGATGGAAAGACAAAAAACACATTACCCCTTTACCAATTTATATAATTTGATATGTAATAGACATCTAAATGTTATTAATGCGCGGTAAGTTGAAGCACGCTCAAGTTGAGAACGCCATCCAATTAACACAGGTGTGCAGGTACATGTTGACAGGTAAGTAGGTCAGGGGGGTTTCAGGTGTGTAATTAGGTCATGTTGATACATGGCGCTCTCCATGCGGTCAACAGCACTGGGATCAATTTGGAAACATTTTAAGAAAAATGGTGCATGGCTCTTCAGACTGATTCCTCGAAGATCGTGGATTCTACCTAGGCTCGGTTTGTGTTTAGTATTTATAACTATGTTGTACATTTTGTGGGGACGAATCCGCCACTCGGGGAGAGAAACGTTCCCCGTCACGATTTGGTCAAATGACTTCCATATTTCACCCATCAGAGATCTTAAAAATATGCTGCAGCCCATGGGGGTTACGATCATAGACCAGAGCCTCTCCGCCGCTTGCTCTGTTACAGGAACCTGCGCTAAGGGGCTCCGGATTTTAAACTCTTGGAATGGAATCCCCCTCCCGGACGACATCAAGGCGGCGTTCTACGACAGTTACAAGAATGACCCTCTGATGAACACCGTGGACGCCTTTGTGTGTTTTCATCCCGCCGCTATGTGTGAGCTGTTCATTCCTTTCTACAGAAGCTTACTCGTGATAGCAACTGTGCGCTATGAGCTCGGACGACGAGAGCCAGAGAGATGGCAAGAATGGAACGCAAACCTTGTCAACATAGCAAAAGACCCACGAAACATTGTCGCTGCTAATAACCGTTATGACGCAGAATACATACGTTACTTCACGGGCATCAAACCCATTGTCTTGGAAAGTTTTTGCGGTTATGTTAACAACACGTATTCCACGACCAAAATAAAACGGACCGAGTACCTTCTTGCACCTATTCACGCAAGAGAAAAGGAATTTCAGAATGTATTCCTGGAAGAATTCAGGAAACTCAGCAAAACCTCTATGGTGGAGATTGTCCCTCTACGTGAGCTGTATCCAAGCTATAAATTCACAGATCTCCTGTCTCACCCAGGGATAGTATATGTACCGTACCAAGTCTCATTTATGAGTTTATTTGAGCAATATCGCATGGGTATTCCGTTATTTTTCCCATCTCTAGACTTGTTAACGGAGTGGCAATATAAATACATGGTGCTAAATGAACGGACCTGGGATGGAACGAGGGGGATGAGGCCCAGTAGATCACGTATCCCCGGGGTCGTCCCGGGGGTACCTGACCCCAACTGTGAGACAAATAAGACTGCCATCAAATATTGGCTGAAATACGCAGATTTCTACCAGTGGCCTCACATCACTTATTATGATTCCTTTGAGGATTTAATCGTTAAGTTAGAAGGTGCAAATCTTGAAGAGATCAGTCATAAAATGAAGGCACGAAACGTTCAAGTTAAAACTCAGTTAATGGAAAAGTGGAAAAAACTTTTGAAAAATATACAGAATTACAATTGAAGGTTGTTTTCTTTTTGACCATTTTCTAGCGAGACTTGCTTATTATATATCGTCTCGAGATTAAATTGGCCAAATGCTTTGTCATAAAAACGCTTTTAATTCGTTTTTGGTCACAAAAGGGACCGTTATAGCCTTAGAAAACCCCGATTCTATATGTGTTCATCTAAAAAAATGTGTGACGCACAAAGTTTAAGCGTCAGTCTAACGTCAACGATACTATTCAAGACAAAGCTCAATTTATACTTATTTAATTTTCCATAAAAAAATAAAGCAAAATCTTAAAGCGAATCTCCAAGGCTGGAATATCAGTTATTTAATTACCGGCATTTTCCATTTATTTCAGGCTTTTTACGTGTTACTAAAAAAACTTTTCGTCACTTCGGGCCGGGAAAAATGCTTAAATATCTGGCTATGCAAAGTGTCATTTTTATAATTTTTTCCAGGTTTCATGTTCAAATAGAGAGGTACACTAAATTTAATGCACATAGCGCAAATTAATTACGAACCTTGTCATGTCGATAGGTGATTTACTTTGGGGATCACGTGAATAGTTTACGGATGTTATGAAACTTGCTTTTAGAATCCATTTTTTTTTAAATTAATATATAACACGACCTTGGACAAGTAAAATAAACAATGTAAAGCGCGATCGAAATACATTTATTTATAGTTAATGATTTATTCACAATGACGGATCGAAGATATAATTTTTTGATAATTCACACAACTGAGTTGGGAGGTTTGAAATTCGGTGGAGAGTAAAAAAAAAATAAATAAATAAATAAAAAATAAAATAAAAAAAGAGAGAGAGAGAGAGAGAAATCAATTACAATACACATAGAATAAATGAAAATTTGAAAAACGGCCGTGTAATGCTACGAATTAAGGATAATGTGTATCAAAATAAAAAAGGAAAGAAAAGAAAAAAAGAGGGTGGAATAAATAGGCCTTATTTTAACCCTCCCCTCGTACATGTAGCGGAAAAGAAATTTAATGGAAAAAATAACTAAGAAATGACTAAGAAAAGTCTGGGGCATTTTTGCAGTACTGAGAATTATGAATGGTGAAGATTTAGAGATTTGCAGGACTAGCTGAATGGGCGTCTGTCTTCGAGTATATGCTGGATTAAAATATTTAATTGTTTTAGATTTTTAATTCTCTATAATTTATTCATTGTGCTAATATTTGAAACATATTTAAAAAAAAAATAAAGTAGACCAACATCTTAATCTTGTAGTAAAAAGCCTGTGTTATAACTTATGGTATTGTAACAACAATTTATATAAAAGATTAAAATATTTATTACAGAATTAAAAGTCCATGTCTCACATGCCACGTCGCATCCCCACTTCCCGCTTCATACTCATGACCTCTGACCTACATCACGTGGCTTATTACATCATTACATCACATTACTTCTTTTCTTTCTTTTTTTTTTTTAATTTGAATATTATGACAGAACAACACATAACATATATACAATAAATGTAATAAACAATAACACAAAATGCATATAATACTAAATGTCAATTGGATTCATAAAATTGTCAACTTTAACTTTAATTCTTAATGAAAACGTTTGAAAAAACTACAGTTTCTCGTTATTTCTCTCCTCGTGGAATCATCTCTCGCAGTAATCATTGTTCCCTTTTTACGACATATTGTAAGTGGTGTGGATTCATATGGTGTTTGGGATTTATTGCATTTGGTGTTCTTCAAGAGAACTGTATCACCCACTGTTAACGTAGATTTCTTAACATTTGTTTTACGATCGGCATAGTATTTCATCACTTTCTTGCTGTTTTGGTCATTACGCCTGATTTTAGAATCAGTGTTTGGTGTTTGAGGCACATGTGGAAGTTTACAGCCGATATCCCTTCCGAAAAGAGCGGTTGCGGGAGGAATACCAGTGGAAGTATGTGGCGTTGTTCTGTAATCAAGGAGAAAATCATTCATGGCTTGTTTCCAGTTGCGCTTTGTTGCGATGGCGCCCTTGATAGACTTTTTTAAAGGGCCCATAAAACGCTCTGTTACTCCATTTGCCTGAGGCCACAGTGGTGTTATCTTTCGGTGTTTAAATCCTGTTTTCTCGGCATAATCCGCAAAGTCATTTCCATTGAATGGAGGCCCATTATCCGTTTTTAATACCGATGGTATGCCGAACTCCGCAAATACTTTATCCAACCGTGGGATAACACTCTGTGCTGAAGTCGAGGTCAAAATTTCAACAATGACGTATCGTGTGTATTCATCAGTTATCACTAAAAGTTTGTGACCACTCGGTCCTTCTCCAAAATCAGCACTAACTTCTGTCCAAGGAGCGATTGGAAGATCTGTCATGCGAAGCGGCTCTCGCGTGATTATCTTCGTTGAAATTTGACAGTGTTTACACGATTTCACTGTGTCTTCGACAAGTTTATGCATTCTAGGAAACCACACCTTCTCGCGTAGTAAAGCAACAGTTTTTACAATCCCTTGATGTCCGCTATGTGCAATACTCACAGCATGGCTATATAAACTTTCCGGCAAAACTATTTGTCGTCCTTTCAGAATTATTCCGTCAGGGTTTGAGATAGAAAGCTCCGAACGACACTGATAAATGTTTTGGAAAATACTGAAATTCCCTTGTGGAGTCCAGTCATTTGTGACCATAGCATTTTTCACCGCTGCAAGTGTAACATCCTTTTCGGTTTCCTCTTTCACCATTTCAAGGGTCATTGCTTTTGGTTTCGAAGTACAGGCTAGATAATGAAGATACTCCTCTGCTATTGTTTCCTCTGTACTTGATGATAACTGATCAGTCTGATGCGTGGGGTGTCGGCTCAAGTAATCAGCAGGGTTGTCATGCCCTGGACGATACACAACCGTCATCTGGTAGGATTGTGTTTTCATGATCCAACGCTCGATACGCGCCGAAAGCTGGGCCTTGGGGTTGTTAAAGAGGCTCACAAGGGGTTTGTGGTCAGTGTGCACAATAAAATGGGCTCCGAATAAATAAATGTGAAAATGTCCACAGGCCCATGTGATTGCTAAAGCCTCTCGCTCGGTCTGTGAGTATCGCTGTTCTGTAGGAGTAAGCGCTCTGCTGGCGTACTGTATGACGCGGCCGTCCTGTGTTAATACAGCAGATATGCCTACCGGACTCGCATCTGTGTATACCTCCGAGGTTTTCGACGGGTTGAAGTACGCTAAAGTCGTTGCTTGGCTTAACTTTGACTTGAGTTCCTTCACAGCATCATCGTGTTTAGATGTCCAAGACCATGGTGTGTTTTTCTTTGTCAGCTCACGTAAATCATGTGTTAATGACGCGTAATTTGGAATGAATTGCGACCCACAGAAATTCGTCATTCCTAAGAAACTCCTGACTTCTGTAGCGTTGGCTGGATTGGGGAGATTTAATATGTTTTCAATTTTGCTGTGGCTTGGTTTAATACCCTCCGCGCCAAAAACGTGCCCTAAAAATTCTAATGATGTTTGATTGAATTCACATTTCTCTGCGTTGAGTGTTAGATTTCTTTCGCGCAAACGTTGAAAAAGAGCACGTAGGTTGTTGTCGTGGTCAGATTGCGATGTCCCGTAACACAAAATGTCATCACTGATGTTCACGACTCCTTTCAAACCAGACAAAGCTTGTCTAATGCTTTCCTGGAATATTTCACTTGCTGAATTCACTCCAAAAAATAATCGACGGTATCTGTAGAGGCCAAGATGAGTGGCAAATGTAGTGATATAACGAGAATCTTCGTGTAATTCAAGTTGATTGTACCCCTGATTAAGATCAAGTTTCGAAAAATAGCAGGCGCCAGTCAACATTGTTTTTAATTCATCAAGCGTCGGTGTTGCATGTCTTTCTCTTCTAATCGCCTTGTTTGCTGCGCGCATATCTACACAGACACGTACTTTCCCAGGTGATTTCGGTTTGGGAACAACTACAATGGGAGACACCCAGGGCGTAGGACCTGTAGCTTTCTCTATGACACCTTGTTCCTCATCCTTTTTAATCTGTTCCTCTATGGCTCTGTTCTCACAACTTTTAGATCGATCTATCACCGCGGGGAGTCTCACTAGATTACTGTCAGATAATCCCCCTTAAGTGTCCGTCCCCGCCTACTACAAGCTTTAAGGGGTAATTAACTTTCGTGTCCGCCCGGCTGACAGCTATTTAGCGTGAACCCCCAGGGAGTTAGGTCGATCCAATGTAGGTCGATCTAATCTATGAGAATGGGGTGTAAGTGTTTCCTGACGTGGAACGGAATGCGTCTATAACGCTGTGCTACGGGTTGTATGTTATCGTCGATGTGAAGTTTTATCTCACCTTGCTTCAAACAACCAAGGCCATGGAAAATATCAGAAAATTCATCGTTCAATTTGATATGCTTGGAATGAATGTGATCACAACTCTTTATTAATTGTAATTGTTGAGACGTATGCCAACTGAGAATAGGTTTCTCTCTGCCAGCTACCACACAAAACTCTGCGTCACAGCTAATTGCTCCAACCTGTAAGTGAGACGTGAATTTTCCCAATACATGAACTGAATTGTTTTCACTGCCATAGGCCTTGATTTTAGTACTTGAAATATGTAACGTTGGTCTTGGTTGTAATTTATTGTACTCAAATTCAGAAATCAAATTTACAGTAGAGCCTGAATCAGCTAGAAAAATTATTTTCCTACCGTTCATCTCTATTTCAAAATGGGGGAGTTGGTCCATGTTCTCGGTCACTGCATGCGCTGCGAAGACATATCCATCCTCATCAGATCCCGTGCATTCGTTCTCATTTTCAGTCACATCAGAATTTCCACGTAGACAATTCACATTGTTCTGACGGCGATGAGGCACGCGTTTAGGTTTTACGGCGTAGCGCTTGTTAGATGTAGCTGAAGATGATGGTTGCTGACCCGATCTGCACATCGATGCGAAATGATGAAGCCGTTTACAAGAGAAACATTCCTTGTTGAAGGCCGGACACTTCGACCGTCCACCCACATGTGGCCATTCTCCTCCACAATTACGGCATTGTGAAAATGCTTGACTACCTGTCGAACTCCTGACTTGCACCCTGTTAACCGCGGGTTCATCCATGCGCTGTGTATGTGAAGTGACAAGTTGTTCTGTACGCGCATACTGCAAAAGTTGTGATAATGTCATGGACGGGTTACTTAAGCCCTTCTGTCGGACTTTCTGAGATTTACATCCCATAATCAATTGTGATTTTATCTCTGATTCCAAGTCATGAAAACTGCACAGTTTACCAATATCTTGAAGCTCTCTATAAAATTCGTCAATGTCCTCTCCTTTCTGCGTAGCGTGTCGAAATGAAAATTTATTCAATTCAACATTGATGGAAGGTGAAAAATAGTCAGTGATAGCATCAACACATTTCGTAAACTCGTCTTCTCCTTCTCCGGGGGTTAGTTGAAATGTGCTGAAAGATTCGACGATGTCATTTAACTCGTCGCCGGCGAAAGATAGCATGAGTGCCTTCTTCTTTTTCGGACTTGTTATACCATAACCAACAAATACATTGTTTTTCAATCTGTTTATCCATTTTCTCCATCTAATGGCAACGCCTTCTGACTTACAGTCAAATTCATGATAAGTAGGTATCTGTATAGATGGGCTCGCCATTGTGACTGTTCAACGAGTTACACTGCGCTCATTCAATTTCGCTATAGTCAATGTTTATATAGATTCTTACTTGTTACTTTCTTCCCTTGTGAGACTGTTCCATCCTCGTCGCCAGATATGGTATTGTAACAACAATTTATATAAAAGATTAAAATATTTATTACAGAATTAAAAGTCCATGTCTCACATGCCACGTCGCATCCCCACTTCCCGCTTCATACTCATGACCTCTGACCTACATCACGTGGCTTATTACATCATTACATCACATAACTCAGAGGCTTTATTTTTATATAATGAAATTGGTTCCCCTGCCTATATATTTCCTAATAATGACTGAAAAAAAAATTAATGGAAGCAGCCGTTCACTCAGCTGCAGTAAAGTGATAAATGCTCTTCAAAAACTACTGAGTTTGAAAATTCAAATTTTTTAGAGAGAAATTAAAATGAGAGATTTTTCATACACTTAGAATAAAAGAAGAAAGTGTATTCATGTCAATATGTTTTCGCCTTTTTATTTATTTATTATTTTTATACAGATGTGAATGAAGAACGACGAAGCATATGAAGTGCGCATGTCCAAAAGATTAGTTAGTCTAATTGAAAGATTATTCTGATGAAAAAGAATGTGTAAGTTTAAAAGTATAATGAAAATAGTGAGCTTAAACAAATATCAAAGTTTTTGTTCTTGTTGATTTTATTCCTTAAGCACATATATTAGGTAAATTGCTTTAACAACGCGTTTTGTAATACAGCCGTTCCAGCGAAATTGTGCCTTGTTTTACTTTACCCTTTCTCCCGCTTTGCAGAGGTTGTCGCAAAATGTCTGCCGCCGTGGAGTGCGACGATCCCTCTGTCGATAAAACAACACCAGGTACGTGATGGCTGTCTGCTTATTTCTCATCTGGTTCAATTTATGATACAGTCATTGAAAAATTCTTCAATGAAACTATTTAGAATCAATAATTGTAGTTGGGGGAACTGCGCAATCTAGCCGATATGTTAAAATAATTGAGAGGCGGTTACAAAATGGATGGCGGATGGTTAAACCAGCTGAGGCGACCCCTCACAATCTAGCTTGGACCCTAGATTTCTGAGATTGGCGCGACTTCGGATAAGACACTGGCTACAAAAGGGTGTTTTATGTCAGAATATATTTAAATTAACTCTGTAATGCTATCAGTACTGTTCTCTGTCACCTGATACTTATGTTTTTACATTTAGATTCAGAGGAAGAGGACTCGCACAGATGCGGTACGTGTAAATTGGAGTTTGGCAGTATTGAGGACTTCATCAAGCACAAACTGGACAAGGATAATTGCAGAGTTTTCTATCAAAAGTCAACCAAAGACAAGAGAGTGCTGGTTCCCCGGCTCATCAAGAAAGAAGCTAAAGATGATGAGGAGAGAGAAACAAGAGGTAATACTCATGATATATAACACTCAACCACAGTGGTTACTAGTCATTTGAAAGTAACCATAAAGTGGTGTTTGAAAACCCCTTGCTTCTTACCTGCAAATATTGTATGGAAAACAGCATGGTGCTTGGCATTAAATTTTATCACATTTAGTTGATGGGTGTCTATTTCAGGTCCAACTTTTCTTTTTGACCTTTCAAAAATCAGACATGGTTTTGTTATTTGTTTTTTGTTTCAGGATCACAGAAAAGGAAAAGGAAAACCTACTTCTCAGTGGACCAAGAAAATATTGTAGAGAAGACATCTCATAAGTGCCCAAAATGTTCTCGAACTTTCAACAGAGAGGCTACTCTGCGAAGACATCTAGACATAGAGCATGATTCAACATGGGAAATAGTGAATGATGAGATTGGTAAGAAAGAACATAAAGTAAAGCTGTCTTTAAATTGTATTTGTGAATGGCAGCACTACAACATAATTAAGGAAAAATATAGTTGTTGATAAAATTAAATGTTATTTTCTTTGTCTGCCCAAAACCAAACATAACAGAAAAGACTGTGTGCTAGGTGCAGATTTTTTTACATGCCCTTCACACTGTTCCAGTTACACACACACACACACACACACACACACACACACACACACACACACACACACACACTGTAACACACATACACACACACTGTAACACACACACACAGTTACACACACACACACACACACACTGTAACACACACACACAGTTACACACACACACATACACACACACATACACAGTTACACACATACACACACACAGTTACACACACATACACACACACACACTGTAACACACACACACACACACACACACACACACACACACACACACACACTGTGCACATTTTGTGCTAATATCAAACTGTGACAGACAGAGAAAAAGATGACAACTATGGATTTAGGGATCAGTTACTGGTCTAGCTGACTACATACTTTTGTTTTCCACCAGGCCGGGATGAGGAAGAGACAGGGAAGGGTCCTGCTGTCACCACACTCCTCCAGGCAGCAGCAGAAGAGGAGAACAGCACTGCCCCTGTAGTAGAGATGGAAAGCCCTGAAAGCACTGTATTCCAAGTGAAGAGAATGAAAACCTCCTCAAATGAAGACCGCCCATTTGCATGTGAAGTGTGTGACAGCAAATTCAAAGAGGTTTGCTTGTTTTGTTCATTTAGTAGATACTGAAAGTATCTGATAAGTATTTCCAATATTTTAAAATAAATATCTGCTAAATCTTAACCATTAACACTAACAAGCTAGGAAGGTTTTTGCAGATTTCCAATATGTTCAAGTAAATAGCTACCAAATCTGACCTATTTCCAGCTATAAGGAACTTAATGTCTGGTGGAATTCTACAGTAAATATATACCAAATCTTAACCATTTTAAGCTATAGGGATCTTAGCGTCTGGTTTAATTCCTACATATATTTCCAATATGTTAAAGCAGCTACCAAATCTAAACCATAAAATGCTATAAGGAGGTAAATGTCTGGTTTTATGCTGCAGATGAGTGTGCTAAAGACCCACCTGCTAACCCACAGTGACCAGAGAGATTTCCCATGTCCATTTGAAGGCTGTACTTATGCCTTCAAGACCAAGGGGTCACTAAAGAGACACGAGAGAAGGCACACTGGTCAGTACACACTTAAACACTGTAATATTGAATTAGTTTCTTGATTTTGACAACACCAATATTTTTTCCTTTGATTTTGTTGATGATGCCACTGTTGGTAATGTGTTTTTCAACATTTTGGATTTTGGATAGTCCTTGTGTATATGAGCTCTTCTACAGTTCCAAGATAAAAGAATTACATAATGGAGAATGAAGTCCCCGAATCTTTGTAATCTGAATGTCTTGTGTTGTCTATAAGCATTTCTATTGTGTCATATTCCAGGTGACCGCCCTTACATATGCCATCTTTGCCAGAGGTCCTTTGCAGAGTCCGGGGCCTTGACCAGACATCTCAAGTCTAGGTAGGACATATCTGTATGGTGCTGACAGACAAACTTATCACTGAAATTGAACTTCACCCAGAGCCTGGTGTTAAAGAGTAAAATGAGGTTAACATTTTCAAGCTGTTTTCTATAACATGGGCAGTGGTATATTCTGTCTTTAGGTTCTGCTATATCTGATATAGTCCCATAAAGATATGTAAATAATGTATTCAGTGTGTGGTCCGTGTTGGATTGTTAGTCATAGAGTTCTAGGAGATTACTGATAAGGGCTATGTTTCATTCCAGGACTCCTTGTACATCCAAGAGTGATGCAGATCTTCCCAGATATGGCAGAAAAATACAGATTACTTCCGAAGATGGTTCAGTGATTTCAAATGAAACAGCCAAGGTAAGAACCTGGTCACACTGGATTTGTTTAACACTGCAAATTTGATGTTGTTGTGGTACAAGTTTGCAATTTAGACTGCTCACAAGATGAAACTGTATACATCACAACACAACACAACACAACACAACACAACACAGCAGCCATGGTAAGAAACCAATATTTGCACTATTAGATATGTTTAACAAAACAAATTTCATGTTGTTGTGGTATAAGTTTGCAATTCAGACTTCTCACAAAAGATGAAGGTCATTAACTCCATTTAATATATTTTTAATTAAATTTCAGCCAAGCTCCAAGGAAGGTGAAGAAAATGAGGACCAGTCTGTCAGAGTATTAAGAGCCGCTGCCTCAGCTGCTGATGGAGTGACCACTGAGATGATGACCTCAGACAACCCAGCTGTGTCCACTGCTCTGACCAGTGTGGATGGTCAGTCTGGAGAGACCACTGTGGTCACCACTCTGACCTCAGATGAGGCCAAGGGACAGGGTGAGGACTTCTCTTTGGAGGATGGAGAGGAGGATGACAAGTTTGAACAGTTGGAGCCAAATCAGTGTAGGGTAGGATTAGGAGATTAATGCTTATTTTTTTCGTTTGGTGGATCTCTCTCTCTCCCTCCTTGCAAAACTATCATATGTTTTAGCTAAAATTTATTAGTATGATTTAAACTTGTAACTTTACTTTGATGTATCTCAACTCTTGATGAAGTTCATCTCACACACATGTGCCCTGTTGCTGATAGATTTGGTTGCTGCTGTGTTCCAGGTGTGTAAAGCAGCCCTGGCCAATGTAGACACTTTAATAGAACACCTGAAGACACACCTGTCAGGACTACCCTTCAGGTGTGGCTCTTGTAACTTCTGCACTGACAAGAAGGAATACCTGGCGGGACACATGAAGGAGAGACACAGGGCAACACTCAGGGTATATTATAGTTATAATATTTATTTATCATACAATGCATTATACTTGTTTCTTTATTTTAATACACTTCACAATTAAAATATAAAAATGCTTCAAATTTTCAGCACCAAAATACATTTTATTGAATAGATTTTGTATGTTAGGTGAAGGGGAAATGCCACAACCATATGGTTTGAAAGAAATAAAGAATTAAGGGGTCTTTCAGTATATCCACATACTTGACTGGAGTTGACAATGGAGCTAGCAAGCATTGAAGAGATTTTATTCTATATTTCCAGGAAATAGGTCCAGACGGTAATGAAGCGGATGTGGTACCCACAAACCCACCTCCAATGAATTCCTACCTATTCCGCCTGAGCAAGTGAGTACTTATAAAAGACTGCTGTACACTGTGATATGTAATGATCTGTACAACATGAGATAGTACAAAGTGTGTATTTACAACAGGGGCGGATCCAGATATATTTTCTGACAGTCTTCCATATTATCTTTGTTGAATCTTCAATTTTTGACCGTCTTCCAACAAGAAAGTTATATACCCATCAATGTAAACCTTACAATTTGACCATATTCCGGAAGACCCAGAAGACGGCCTTAATCCGCCCCTGTACAACATTACAATTAGAATGAAGATCTGTGCAGTAAGAACTGAAGTTTTTCAGAATGCAAGCACTATTTAGGTACTCTGTTTCACTATGAAATGCCTACTCCAGGGAAGGTTCTATGGCAGCCAAGCAGCTCCTTACTCTAGGTGAGAAATCTGCTGTAGAAGACCCCTCTGCAACCGGCTACAAGACTTTCAGCAAGTGCCCAGTGTGTGGCAGAACATTCAAGGGAAGCAGTTATCTCAAACTTCATATGAGGAGTCACACAGGTAACATTGTGATTGCTGTGTCGTTATTCACCTCTTAGTTATACTTTAATAAGGTAATTATTTTTCTTCAGGCAACAGCTAATGTTGAAATATTTTGTCTCCAATAATTTGATATCTTCGTTGAGCAACCTCATCTTATTCCTAGGACATAACACAGCAAAATTAATCAAATTCTTCTCTGACAAATATACTTGAATTTTAGTTAATGTTGTTTGATATTTATTGTTTAATAATAACATGCATATATTTCTAAGCACCTACAAATGCATTTCACAAATTATCTTTTTTACAAACGAGAGCAGTGGCTTTCAAAAGCATATTGACTGTGGTGTTTTAGTAATAAATCACTGCAGTTGTACCTAATATGTGCTACTTCTCATCAATTTCAAACCTCCCAATCCAGGAGAGCGCCCCCACCAGTGCCCTCACTGCCCCAAGACATTCACCACCAAGGACACCCTGAGCAAGCACCTGACAGCCCACTCTGAGGCCAGGCACTACAAGTGTGGAGAGTGTGGGAAACTCTTTAAAAGAATTTCTCACGTCAAGGAGCACCTGAAGATACACACTAATGAACGACCATACAAATGTACTTTCTGTGACAAGACCTTCAAGACCACAGTAAGATCATGTTACTATTTAAATACAGTCACTGAAAAAATTATTTTAACCATTTGAAAGTAAGTAAATGTCCACAAATGCTCTGGATATTACAAAGAAAGTAAAAACGTCACGCCTTTTATATGCATACACTGAAAAGAAAAAAATTACTTTAACATTTGGAAGTAACTAAATGTCCACAGTTTCTCCAAACACACTTGCCTATGAAGTATATAGTATAATAGTTGTGTTTTTTAAAGAGAAAGTATGGCCTGTATTTCCAGAATGCATGTAAGGTTCACCTTCGCACCCATGGGTCTGTGATGCCTTGGGAATGCAAATTTTGCCATCGTCTCTTCCGTGAAAAAGGCTCTCTAGAACGCCATGTCCGCACACACACTGGGGAAAAACCATACTCCTGCCAGTATTGTGGACGCAAGTTTGCTGAACATGGTACTCTTAACAGGCATCTAAAAGCAAAAGGTGAGATCATTACAGGAAGCCCTTGGTGTTCAGACATGATTCTTTCCAATTTAAATTGGAAATCCAATTTTTTTACATTAGCAGTATTCCACCTTCAGTGGCCCCCAGACCCCATGTTGTAAATCCTACTTACCTCTTCCTACTTACCTCTCATGTCTGGTTGTTCCTTGTCTCAATATTTCTATTGATGTTTATCTTGACTGAATACTGCTATCTTCATGAAGAGTTATTTGAGGTGTAGTATCTTCATTATTGTCCTTTCGGGGTGGAGGAAGAAGGGTTTGTGGGGGTCATGAATGTTGCCTACTTTGATCAGGTGTTGCTATTACAAGAAACAAGTGTATAATTGTTTATACGGAAGCAGTGTTTTGAGTGTAATGACCTGCAGTCTGAAAGAGTAAAGCATTTTTGTTACCTCACTAACAGTTAATCATTCTTACCTGTAAACTTTAATAATTTTATGCTGTAAAGTCTACTTAACATGTTATGGATTTTAAAATTTAAATAATTATATTATATTTTTATTATAATTTCTTCCATCATTTCAGCCCCATGCACCCAGCAGTTAAGGTCAGTACAGGAGACCCAGGAGGAGGATGTGGTTCAGAATAGCCTGGAGAATAATTACCCTACAGTTCTGGCCCAATTCTCTTCTGTGGTAACTGACACACAGCACTATATACTGGAGGGACAGGAGGAAGACATGACAGACACACAGGTAAGATATAACACTACATACTG